>NC_135266.1:2490680-2698180 GCF_051311805.1 Agelaius phoeniceus | reverse complement strand
ACCAAACAAAAAAACCCACAAAAAACCCAAACAGAAAACAAAAACCAAAAAAACCCCAAAACAAACAAAAAAAACCCCAAAAAACAAAACAGAAAAAACCCCAAAAAACCCAAACAGAAAACAAAACAAAAAACCAAAAATACACCCAAAACCAAAAAAAAACCCCAAAAAAACAAAACAGAAAAAACCCCAAAAAACCCAAACAGAAAACAAAACAAAAAACCAAAAATACACCCAAAACCAAAAAAAAAAACCTCAAAAAACACAACAGAAAAAAAACCCCAACCCCCCAAAAACAAACAAACAAAAAAAACCCCCCAAAAAACCAAAACCAAACAAAAAAAACCCACAAAAAACCAAACAAAAAAAAAACCCAAAAAACCCAAACAGAAAACAAAAACCAAAAAAACCCCAAAACAAACAAAAAAAACCCCAAAAAACAAAACAGAAAAAAACCCAAAAAATCAAACAGAAAACAAAACAAAAAACAAAAAAACCCCCAAAACAAAAAAAAAAACCCAAAAAACAAATCAGAAAAAAACTCCAACCCCCCCAAAAACAAACAAACAAACAAAAACCCAAAAAAACCAAAAGCAAAACAACAAACAAACAAAATAAACCACAAAAAAAACCCCAAAACCCCCAAAAAACACGAAAAAACCCCCACCAAGACCAAGTTAAAAAAAAAAACCCAAGAAAAAAGGGATAAAGCCTTAAACCAGGTTTTAATAAGAATTTAAACAAGAGTTCCTGCACTGAGGAGTTTTCAAGTGGAATTTCCACCCCTGGCATTTCCAATATTTAACCCAAATCTTTGATATCATTTCCCCACCTGCAATCAGCACAACCCCAGCTGTAAATAAAAGGTTTTTTTTAAGGATATTTTTGGGTTTTTTGGTACCTCTGCTTTAACAGCTCTTTTCTCACACTCCTGGCTGTCATCTTGACTTTTTTTGATCAGCTCTTCCAATTTGCCTTTCTCACTGGCAAATTTATTACTGTGGAAGGAAAAGAAATGAAATATTTGAGTAACACTCACAGCAAAGCAGTATTTAAAATTTATGCTATTTTAGGGGTTTTTTTATAGCTACTCAGTGTCATGCAATCAAGGGAAATATATGAGAGTATGATTTTATTTATTCTAAATATTAATATTTACTCCTGGCAAGTAAAAGCAAACTAAGAGGAAGAAATTTGGGTTAAAGTGCTGATTTCCCCCTAAGCCTTTCCCAAAGTGAGGCAGAAAAATGGAAATATTGCTGGAAGGGACATGAGTTTTACCTGGTCTCCAGAAATGTATTTAAACTTGCATTATATTGCTTTTGCTTCTCATCAATGGCCTTCAAATACCTACAGGAATGAAACATTCATTGAGTTTATTGTGGAAAAGTTTATTGGCAAATTTAACAATCTGTAGGGTTTAGATCCTGTTCAATCCCTGAGGAATTATGGAATTCCCAGCCCTGGCAGTGCCCCTGGGACAGTGGGAGGAGTGGAAATAAATGGTTTTTAAGGTCCTTCCCAAGCCAAACTATTCTAAATTCTATTTTAAATACATTTAAATGGATTCTATTCTAAATACATTTCAATTTATTGCTAATAAAGCAGTGATTAGGATAAAACCAGGCTGATGATTTTGCAGGAGAGGTTTGGCCCAAACTATTTAAAGAAAAAACATTAAAATAAGATAAAACAAAGATAAAACTATTAAAGATAAAGGCATTCAAGGACCAAAGTCAGGGCTCTATAAACTGAGAGAGGACATTAAAATACAGCAGGAATTGTCAAATCTGATGAGGAGAATTACTGCTGAATCAGTTTCACCAGTTACCCAAAAGCTGATTTAGACGTTTACCTGCAATTTCCCAAAACTTCCCAGTAAGGAAGCGGCCGTGTCCCCATTCCAGCCTGACAGAGGCAGGCAATGCCTGGCAGGTTCCACAGCCAAGGACCCCATTTCCCTGGGGAGTTCTGAGCCTTCCAGGCTGCCAGGAAAGGGGGGTGAATGTGCTCCCAGCCCTACCTCTCATTGCTCTCCGAGTGCTTTTTAGCCGTGCCCCTCAGCGCTTTCAGATTCTCGCGGTTTTCCTTCTTCTCCTGCTGCCATTTCTTCATTTGTGCTTCTGAGTCCTGGTGGAACCAATGCAGCTCATTCTGGGACACCTGAGGGCAGAAAGGAAAACTGCAGCTCTGGAAACTGTGGCTCATTCACATAAAACTGGGAGCAGACTGAGGATATTTGCCTCTAACTTAAAATACTGCAATAGGAACTCAACCCAAACCAACAGTAACTCTTGATATTGCATTGCCAATAAATATAAATAAACAAGATACAGATAAAAAACACCTTTTAAGGGTTTTAAGCCAAGACTTACTATCCTTTAGATAAAAAATATCAATAATAAACAACACATCTGAGTAAAACAGTTTCATATTACAAGTATAGAAAACAAACATCACTCTGATTTCTCACCCATTTTAACCAAACAATTCAAATTAGAAGAACTAGAAGAATTAGTTTAATTAGAAGAATTAAACTAATTAATTTAGAAGAATTAGAAGAATTAGAATTAGAAGAACTACCTTATATCTATACAAAATACCTTAGATACCTTATATCTATACAAAATAAACTCCTAATTACTGTTACAAATCCTAAATCAGGGATCAGGGATATTAATTTTTATCTACAGAATAAATTGATAATTGCTGTTAAAAATCCCAAGTCAGGGATCAGTCAGGGAATGCTGGAATGGCTGGGGTGAGGAGGACAAAAACATATCAGCAATAGAGATAAACATACCAAAATTAGATATAAACATATCAACAATAGATATAAATATATCAAAATAGATATAAACATATCAATAATAGATATAAACAGATCAAAAATAAACAATATAACACACCTTGGTAAAACAGTTCATGTTACAACTGTACAAAACACAAAACCATCACTCTGATTTCTCACACATTTCTACCAAACAATTCAAATTTGCTAACAGCCATAAGTACTCTCCCAAGAATTAGAAGAACTACCTTATATCTATACAAAATACCTTAGATACCTTATATCTATACAAAATAAACTCCTAATTACTGTAACAAATCCTAAATCAGGGATCAGGGATATTATTATCTACAGAATAAATTGATAATTGCTGTTGAAAATCCCAAATCAGGGATCAGTCAGGGAATGCTGGAATGGCTGGGGTGAGGAGGACAAAAACATACCAAAAATAGATAGAAATAGATATAAACATATCAACAATAGATATAAACATATCAACAATAGATATAAACATACCAACAATAGATATAAACAGATCAAAAATAAACAATATAACACACCTTGGTAAAACAGTTCATGTTACAACTATACAAAACACAAAACCATCACTCTGATTTCTCACACATTTTTACCAAACAATTCAGATTTGCTAACAGCCATAAGTACTCTCCCAAGAATTAGAAGAACTACCTTATATCTACAGAATAAATTGATAATTGCTGTTAAAAATCCCAAATCAGGGATCAGTCAGGGAATGCTGGAATGGCTGGGGTGAGGAGGACAAAAACATATCAATAATAGATGTAAACATATCAAAAATACATATAAAGATATCAATAATAGATATAAAGATATCAACAATAAACAATATAACACACCTCAGTAAAAGAGTTTATAGTGCAAGTACACTTAGACACAAGAACAAACATCCCTCTGATTTCTCACCCATTTTAACCAAGCAATTCAAATTGACTAACACCCATAAGTACTCTTCCCCCAAAAATTAGAAGACCTACATTTTATCTACAAAGTAAATTCCTAATTCCTGTTAAAAAGCCCAAATCAGGGAATGCTGGAATGGCTGGGGTGAGGAGGTTTATATCAATATTTTTGATATTTGTTTATATCAACAATAGATATAAAGATATCAACAATGAACAATATAACACACCTCAGTAAAGCAGTTCATAGTACAAGTACACTTAGACACAAGAACAAACATCCCTCTGATTTCTCACCCATTTTAACCAAGCAATTCAAATTTACCAACACCCATAAGTACTCTTCCCCCAAAAAATTAGAAGAACTACATTTTATCTACAAAATAAATTCCTACTTCCTGTTAAAAAGCCCCAGTCAGGGAATGCTGGAATGGCTGGGAAGGGGAGGACACTTGGACACTGCAGGGACCCCAGGATTCCACAGCCCTGACCATGGGCAAAGCTTTACCTCAGTCTCTTCAATACTTTTTCTCAGGAGCTCTTCCAGAGCAGCAATTTCCTCCAAGCTCCTGCTCTGAGACTGCCTGAACTTCTCCTGTGCCTCTCGGAGCTGCTCCTGCAGCACCTGGTGCTCCTTCTCCGCACGCAGAATATCGCCCTGCAAAGGAAGCAGGCACAAAAACCAGAGCCAAGGGGACACTTTCTCACTGTGATCTCCTGCCACAGGGGGCACAGACCTGCCCTGAACAGCCTCTGAACTGCCCCTGTGCCCAAATGGAATATTGAAAACCGGGTTTTGAGAGGGGAAACACCTCAAACATTCGGCATCTGAACAGCTCAGAATAAAACTGTCACTGTCACCTTTTCCTCCCAGGATTTCTTCTCCTGGGACGCTGAGAAGCCTCAGAGAGAAATGAAAACAAGAATTATCTGATTGCTTCTCTGTGTTTTGCTGTTTTGGAATGTGGTCTGGAGATTGTTGGATTGGTTTAATTTGATTGGTTTAATGACCAATCACCATCAGCTGTGTTGGACTCTGAGGAGTCACTCATGAGTTTTTCATGATCATTCTTGTTAAGCCTTCTGATGTATCCTTTTCCTTTAGTACAGTTTTAGTATAATAATATAATATATAATATATAACATATAATATATTATATAAAATATAATAAAATATGATAAAAATATAATAAATATGATAAAAATATAATAAAAATAAGAAATATAAGATAATATAATAAATATACTATAATAAATATAATATAATAAATATAACAAAGATATGATATGATATGATATGATATGATATGATATGATATGATATGATATGATATGATATGATATGATATGATATGATATGATATGATATGATATGATATAATATAATATAATATAATATAATATAATATAATATAATATAATATAATATAATATAATATAATATAATATAATATAATATAATATAATATAATATAATATAATATAATATAATATAATATAATATAATATATATCAGCCTTCTGAGAACATGGAGTCAGATTCTCAATTCCCCCTTGGTCCTGGGGACCCCTCACAAACTCAACATAAAACAATCAGAACAAATATCAAATATCAGAGCAAAGCTCAAAAATCATTTCCTTGTGAGGCTGGGTGATGTTTCCAAGAAAACATCAACAGCCAAACAACCCAAAATACAAAATATCTGTTAAAACCTGGTTTTTTTGGAAGAACTTTCATTTGGCTATTCAGTTTTTGAGCATTCCTTTAACCTTCCTCATGAGAAATGTACACCAGGATGGAGGGAACTTACTTGTTGATTTTCAAATGGGTGGAAAGGCAAAGTATTGGTTTCCCTATTAGCAACTTCCTGATTTACCTAGAACACAAAAAAAAAAAAGAAAATTAGAATTTGATTAAAAATCTTGTTGGTTCATAGATGAGCTGCTCTGGTTTGCAGCTTTTGTACCTCGTCCTTACAAATCCAACTCTACTCCAGGCCCATAAATGTTGTAGGAAAGCACTGGGGAGGTGTTTCTGAAAGGGATTTATTTTTAATTTCTCTGATTCCATTGACCACAGGCAATTCCAGGGAGTTCTGTGAGTCTTTAAACAAAGCCATGCTCTAAGAGTCTGAAAAGTGAAGATTTGCAGGAAGTGTCTCACCCTCCTAGAGAGTGAGAAGGACCCCCTGAGCCTCCTCTACTCCACAAATCCAAATGCTCAAATGTGCAAGTGAAAATAAATCCCTGAACTCATCACAAAAGGAAAAAAATAACAACACAGAATGACTTTGCTTCATCTCTAAAGTGAAGGTGAAACTTTTGTGCAGCAGCTCCCTGTGTCATACCCAGGGAAAAAAGAGCTGCAAAAACCTCAGGAACAACGAAATTCAGTGAGCAGCTCTGAAGAATTACAAAGGAAAAGTGAATAACCACAGAAACTGAAAGCTCTCAGGAATCATGGAAGGGTTTGGGTGGGAAGGGACATTAAGGCTCAGCCAGTGCCACCCCTGCCACGTGGAAAGGTTTAATTTCAGTTCATTAACTGGGCCTGGAATCTCTAAGTCTGGGATGAAAACACAACAATGGGAGAGCTCTGCACCAGGGATACAACAGGGATTTTAGTAGGGATCTCCTAGGGAGAGAAAAGAGATGCAAACCTTAATTATACATGGAAGGGACCCTAAAATCATCCATGGCAGGGACACCTCCCACTGTCCCAGGCTGCTCCAGTGTCCCCAGTGTCCAGCCTGGCCTTGGGCACTGCCAGGGATCCAGGGGTGGAATTCCATCCCAGCCCTGCCCACCCTGCCAGGGAGGAAATTGTTCCTAATACCTGATCTGAACCTGTAATGTTTCAGTGTGAAGCCATTCCCTGGGTGCTGTCCCTGCATCCCCTGGAAATTGTCTCTCTCCAGCTTTCCTGGGGCTCCTGCAGGCCCTGCAAGGCCACCCTGAGCTCAGCCCAAAGCTTCTCCTGTGCAGGTGAACAATCCCAGCTGTGCCAGCCTTTCCTCCCAGCAGAGCTGCTCCATCCCTCTGCCCATCCTATCCAATGTAGGCTGTAAAACCTCCCCAGCATTTTCCCACTCCTTACCTGAACAGCCACCATCTTTGTGTGAGGATTGCTCTTCATCCCGGCTTTATTTTCCTTTCCTTTTTCCTTTTTAACACATTTATCACCCTCAGCTTTATCTGAACCATTTGGAAAAGCAGAATCCTTTTTCTCCAAGTTCTCCAAGCGGCCCCAAGGGCCTTTGTGCTCCTGGATTTCAGGTGGCACCAAAGGCCCAGGGCTGCATTTCCCAGCTGGAATTGCTGAGTGCAGATTTTCCTGAGGAGCTGCAGGATCAGCATAAATGAACCCAGCCTGTGCCAGGGGCACTATTCCATACTGATAACCCCAGGAGCTCTGAGGTAAAAACACAGCGGGGCCTGCAGGCTCGAATCCCTTCAGTAAAACACCTGAAAATGGAATCTGGTTTTCCATGGAATCAATATTTGCATTTTCCAGAGGATTGCCAGCAGGGAAGGAGTAGGGGAAATATTGCTGGCTGTGATAATCTGGTAAATCAGGAGCTGCTGCCACAGGGGCGTCCACGGGGTACGAGAGAGGCCTGAACTCCTGGGCATAGGGATTCAAGGGCAGCTTGCTGGGGGAAGGGCTCCCCTGCAATTCCCCAGGTGGATTTTCAGTTTTATTCTCATTTCTGCTTGGATTTCCTTCAAAAAGGACCGAGTGTTTCCTCAGGCCAATCAGATTATCCACCATGATGAACCGAAGGGATCTCAGCAGGAAGGGCTCCAGGCCGCCTTCATCCTCCACCACCTTCCGAGTCTCCTCAGGGAAGTTTTCATATTCCCCAACCAGTAATTTATTATTAATTTCCAGAGGGCCATGTTCTTCCAAGATTTGAGAGAAATAACTTTAAAAAAAAAACAGAATTATTATAATTAATTCAAGTTTTTCCATCCATTCCTTTAATCCATTTAATCCATTCCTTCACAGACACGCCACACCCACCAGGATTCCAATTAATCCAAAAAATTATTAAAATTACGAAGTAAAATTCAACCCCCTGAAGCTCCCAAATACAGAAATTTATACTCACTCATATAAATTCTCAGAGATTGGATCTGGATTATTATTCATTTGATAATTGTTACTATTTGCAATATTATAGTTGGCTTCGAATTCCTCCAGTTGCTCCTGGAGATATTCAGGGATTACAAAGGGATTTTCATTTGGAAAATCTCTGTACCTTAAAAATCAGAAAAAATAAAATCAAGTGAAGCCAGCCTTGGTGTTTTTAAGGGATTCTTCTGCAGCAGTTTGGGCAATAAAAGCAGAACCAAATACTCACAAATTATTTTCTTCTATAAATATCTTCTCTTCTTCTCGTGGTGCTGTACTAACTCCACTGGATAATACTAAAATAGACTAATGAAAAACAGATTTCTTTTAGTTTTTACCTGACAAAAGCTCATGTAACATAATCCACTGCAAAGACCAGGACTAACTTATTTACACTGAATTTTGTTCTTTAAATTCATCGTGTTCGTTATGAACTGCAAAATTTCCAGGTAAAATTATCAGTGCTAAGGCACAGCTTAATTAATTCTTAATTTAAAGATATTAATTCATTCTTCAGAATGTATTTGGGATATTCAGCCCCAAATCCCTCTTTTTTTTACCAATTTCATCAAAATTTAATTAAACTTTCTTTTAGATTTGAGGCTGTAACAAATTTACCACAAGCAGGAGTTATCCCTAATTCCACATGTGACTCTGGTTATTATTATTATATCTGTCTATACCATTACACACATTTTAGTTGTCTTTATTTTTATTATCAAATAATTTAAAAATCCACAAATAAATGCACCCTAGTCAGAAAAATAAATCCTGAGGAAAAAAATCTGAAGTTTACTAAAAATGACAAAGAGGTGAGGGCATGAGGTTTTCAATAAAGCAAAATCCTCCAAAAGGCAGCAGAAAATTCAGGCAGAATAATATTCCAATAAAATCTATAAAATAATGAATAATTAATAACATTTCTGAGCATGAAATGGAGTTTCTGAACCGAATTCCCATCTTCCCACATAGAAAATTAAAATCACAGCAATAATTCAGATTGAAGCCAGTGGAAGGAGCCTCCAGTCAGAGCCAAAGTCAGTCATAAACAAGTTTTAAAATAGCTTTTATACTGACAAATGTTACCAAAACTGTATCCTTTACATCTTAACAGCCTAATTTTACTTCAGGAAAAGCTACTTGAGTAAGGAATCTCCTCAAGATATTTACAGAAACAGCTCCCATCCACCCACATGGGAGAAATTCAAAGAAAATCTCAATTTTCAGGTGGGTTTTTGCAGTAAATAAATGGCACCTGCCTGGTAAAAGCTGCTTCAGCAGCCCCCAAAGTTACTGACCTTTGAATCTTTCAAATTCTTCTTCCTGTTTTTGTTTTTAACTTTGATTTCATTATTCTGAAACAGAAAAGAAAATGAAGGCACAGGATTGGCAAATGTTGCTTCAGTTTTCCAAGAAAGACAAAGATGAAGGAACTGAAATTTGAATTATTCTCTAAGAGGATTGAGATTACACAAGAACAGAATAATTACAGGTTATTTTAACACTGAAATCAAAGCAGTTTTCTTGTGCTGGTTTTTATTTCATTCTTGGATTTCCCAATTCATGAAATGAAAAAGCAAAAAAAAAAAAATCTGCATTTTATTTATGTGCACATTAAAAAATATGGATTTTATTTATGTGTACATTAAAAATTCTGCATGTAATTAATGTGTAGAGTTTAAAAAAATCTGCATTTCCTTAAGATGTACATTAAAAATTCTGCATTTCATTAACATGTACATTTAAAATTCTGCATATAATTAATGTGTAGATTTTTTAATAATAAGCATTTCATTAACATGTACATTTAAATTCTGCATGTAATAATTGTGTAGATTTTAAAAAACCTGCATTTCATTAAGATGTACATTAAAAATTCTGCATTTCATTAACATGTACATTTAAAATTCTGCATGTAATAATTGTGTAGATTTTAAAAAACCTGCATTTCCTTAAGATGTACATTAAAAATTCTGCCTTTCCTTAGCATGTACATTTGAAGTTCTTCATTTTATTAGTGTACACTTAAAAATTCTGCATTTTATTAATGTTCATGTTTAAAATTCTGCATTTTGTTAATGTTCACATTTAAAATTCTGCATTTTATTAATGTTCACGTTTAAAATTCTGCATTTTATTAATGTTCACGTTTAAAATTCTGCATTTTGTTAATGTTCACATTTAAAATTCTGCATTTTATTAATGTTCACATTTAAAATTCTGCATTTTATTAATGTTCACGTTTAAAAATCTGCATTTTATTTATGTGTACATTTAAAAATATGGATTTTATTTATGTGTACATTAAAAATTCTGCATGTAATTAATGTGTAGATTTTTTAAAAATCAGCATTTCATTAACATGTACATTAAAATTCTGCATGTAATAATTGTGTAGATTTTTAAAAAACCTGCATTTCATTAACATGTACATTAAAAATTCTGCATTTCATTAACATGTACATAAATTCTGCATTTCATTAACATGTACATTAAAAATTCTGCATTTCATTAACATGTACATTTCAAGTTCTTCATTTTATTAGTGTACGCTTTAAAATTCTGCATTTTATTAATTGTTAATTAATTGTTAAATTCTGCAGTTTATTAATTCAAATGTTCCCATTTGAAATTCTGCATTTTATTAATGTTCACGTTTAAAATTCTGCATTTTATTAATGTGTAAATTTAAAAATCTGCATTTTATTAATGCAGAATTTTTATTCTTATTTAAAACTGCATTTATTAATGTTCGCATTAAAAATTCTGAATTTTATTAATGTGTGCATTAAAAACTGCATTTAATTAATGAGGACATTTAAAATTCTTCATTCTATTAAAGTGCAAATTAAAAATTCTGCATTTTATTAACGTGCACATTAAAAAATCTGCATTTTCTTGATATGTACATTAATTAACTCTAAAGCTTTATCCTGAATCAAAAGTAAATCTTGGATTTGTAAAGGTAAATTTAACTGCAGACAAGAACTTCAGTGAGGTTGCCTCAAACACAGAATTAACTGAAATCCAAATTCTATTTCTGCCAATCAGGATGGATTTGAATGATGACACCAATCAAAAAGTGATTCAGAATGAGGCACACTTGGAAAATTATTATGAAATAATTCAAATATCAAATCATTTAAGAAAAGGGAGCTAAAGCAAGAGATGAAATCTCCAATAAGGCTGAAGGACCAGGCTGCAAAATATTTCCTTTTCTTTGTGAGCTGAGGCTAAACAGAAATAAAATTCACTTACTGATAAATTCTCATTTCCCTGCTTCTTTAATATAATGGTTGGATCATCTGTGGAAAGGATAAAATCCATGGTGATTGATGGAAATAACAATATTTTAATGAATTTACAGTTTAACTGTGAAATCACAGGA
This sequence comes from Agelaius phoeniceus, assembly GCF_051311805.1. NCBI lineage: Eukaryota > Metazoa > Chordata > Aves > Passeriformes > Icteridae > Agelaius > Agelaius phoeniceus. Next base: position 2,686,926 of record NC_135266.1, on the reverse strand, counting down.
ATTATTGCTCTGTTCCTTCATCCAACACCACCAAAGCAGCTCCAAACCTGCAGCTGCACAACTTTAAGGCTAAAAACTCGCAATAAAAATCAATTTTTACAGGAAATGTTTGCTCCCTTTGGCTACTCACCCATTTTATCAAAGAATTCATCTAAAGCTTGGTGGAGCTCTGGGAAATGTTCTCTGTTTTCTTCTAAAAGCCATATAAAACAACGGGATTTCTCTAGGGGAGGGGTGAGAAAATAATCACTAATTTCTTGCTTTTCACCATCAGCTGCCACGTTATCAAATTTACTGCCATATCTCTGGTTCCACAGGGGGGTTAAAATAGAAAGGTCAAGCTCTTGCAGAACTTGGCCATATTGAAGGAGAAAGTTTTGTGTAGCTGTCAGACCTGAAAAAGATGAAAAAAAGGCCAAATATTTCATTCCAGCTTTAAATTGTCAATGCTTAAAATGGGATATTCCTCTTCAAAGGGCAAGAGTTTGGTCTAGAAATTCAATGTACAGGTGGTGTGAGAGCTTTTGTGTCCTGGAAATGCAAACAAAAAATGAGCAATGGGGTTGATATAAATTCTAATCTCAGCAATTATTGTTTGTATCATAATTACAACAGGATTTGGATGAAAGGGAAGGGAAGGGAAGGGAAGGGAAGGGAAGGGAAGGGAAGGGAAGGGAAGGGAAGGGAAGGGAAGGGAAGGAAAGGAAAGGAAAGGAAAGGAAAAGGAAAGGAAAGAGGAAAGGAAAGGAAAGGAAAGGAAAGGAAAGGAAAGGAAGAGGAAAGAAAGGAAGAAAGGAAAGAAAGGAAAGAGGAAAGGAAAGGAAAGGAAAGGAAAGGAAAGAAAGGAAAGGAAAGGAAAGGAAAGGAAAGGAAAGGAAAGGAAAGGAAGAAGGAAAGGAAAGAAAGGAAATTTCAAGAAAAGGAAAAGAAATTTCAAGAAAAGGAAAGGAAAGGAATTTCAAGGAAAGGAAATTTCAAGGAAAAGAAAAGAAAAAAGAAAGAAAAGAAAAGAAAAGAAAAGAAAAGAAAAGAAAAGAAAAGAAAAGAAAGAAAAGAAAAGAAAAGAAAAGAAAAGAAAAGAAAAGAAAAGAAAGAAAAGAAAAGAAAGAAAAGAGAAAAGAAAAGAAGAAAAGAAAGAAAGAAAAGAAAGAAAAGAAAAGAAAAGAAAAGAAAAGAAAAGAAAAGAAAAGAAAAGAAAAAAGAAAAGAAAATTCCAAAGAATTCTAGGAATTCTTGGAAGGACATGGATGTGGTAAAGCAAAATTAACAACCCCAAAATCCCAGGGTTTTTTTTCCATTATAAACCCAACAGGAAACTGCACAGCACCAACATGAAATTATTTCCAAGTTCCATGGCAAAACCCCACCATAATTTCCTCTCCAAAACCAGATTATTGCTACAAATACCAGCATTTAAACCCATTCTGGAATTTGAGGATCATTTAAAAATTGTTGAATTTTCTCTGCTGAGCTCCTGGGTCACCCAGGCTGTTCCCCTCTGGAAATCAGGGAGAAGACAAAGAGGAGAAGTTTCACTTGGCAGTTTCAAATGAGGAAAAAGAGAATTTTTTATGTTCTCAGAACCCACCCAGGTGATCCAGGTGCTGCAGCCACTTGTGCACTTTGGGATCCACCTCTCCAGGCTGGAGAATTGTAAACCCAACAGGAAACTGCACAGCACCAACATGAAATCATTTCCAAGTTCCATGGCAAAACCCCACCATTATTTCCTCTCCAAAACCAGATTATTGCAACAAATACCAGCATTTAAACCCATTCTGGAATTTGAAGACCACATAAAAATTGTTGGAATTTCTCTGCTGAGCTCCTGGGTCACCCAGGCTATGTTTCCCTCTGGGAATCAGGGCAAAGACAAAGAGGAGAAGTTTCACTTGGCAGTTTCAAATGAGGAAAAGGAGACTTTTCTGTGCTCTCAGAACCCACCCAGGTGATCCAGGTGCTGCAGCCACTTGTGCACTTTGGGATCCACCTCTCCCAGCTGGCTCAGCACGTGCAGGAAGCCCCTGCTCCGCACCCGGCTCTTCTCCTGGACCAAGGAGCTCAGCAGCTGCTCCAGCACCTCCTGGGCACTGCCAATTTGGGAATAAGAGCTGAAATCCTCCTCTCTGATCACTCCCCAGGCCAGTAGTTCCTTTAATAATTTGGCAGTGTCAGGGACAGCAGCTTTGATCTGCTCGGAATTGCGCCGGATGTGCTGCAGGATTTGGTCCCCAGCGTATAAATCATGGCCAGGACCTGGAAAAGTCAAAATATTCCAATGAAAAAAAGCACAAAACCAGCAAGATTTCATGTCCTTACCACAATTCCAACCTAAAAAAAGCTACTTTAAAAAGCTTAAAAACTTGAAAGAGCTCAAAAAGCTTTAAAAACCTCAAAAACAACTTAAAAAGCAGGTAATTTGGGTTAGTGGTGTTTCTAATTGTTTTACACTGAGAATTACAGCATTTAAAGAATGATTTTTTTTCCATACAACCTGAGCCTTAGGAATTTGATCCAATTTGATTTGATTTGAATTTCTGTCTAAAGAAACCAACTCCTTGCCCAGATTTAAGGATGAGGTCACAGTGACCTGCAGTGGCTCCAAGGATCACAAGTAAAGATGAGCCAGAGAAGAGGAGAGAGCAAAGATTTAAAACAAAACCCACAGGAAATAAATGAAGCTATAATAATAAATGATTTCACAAATCCACAGGGAAGCCAAAATCTCCACAATTTTCAGGATATGCCATTGAGCAGGGAACAGGCACCCAGAGAACACCAAGCATGGGATTAAACAAATACACCCAGAGTATGTGACAGGGAATCCTAGGCAATGATAAATTATCTATATCCCAAATTGGTAATACAGACAAAAAAATAAATTTTCCGACATTCCCCTTTTTCTTTGCCCTGAGAAGCTGCAGGGGAAGCTCCCAGCTCTGGAATGTGGAGCAGCCAACATCCAGCAAGGAAAAGCTGAAGCTTTAAATGCCTACAAAGTCACAGGCTGAAGCATTTCTATTTTCCTCAGTCATCTGGAATGTCCTTTTCAAGATCACTCTGTCTTTATTTGAGATATTTTTTTGTCTACCAGGGTCCCCAGGTGCTTTTCCTGAAATCCCTTTCCAATGGGTTCACTCAGAATTGGAGCCTTTCCCCTCTCCAGGCTGATTCTGCAGGAACCAGCCAAGGGAAAATTGAGGTTTTCTACAAGGAATGAAACCACACAGGAGTGAAACCACACAGGAATGAACCACACAGGAGTGAAACCACACAGGAGTGAAACCACACAGGAATGAACCACACAGGAGTGAAACCACACAGGAATGAACCACACAGGAGTGAAACCACACAGGAGTGAAACCACACAGGAATGAACCACACAGGAGTGAAACCACACAGGAATGAACCACACAGGAGTGAAACCACACAGGAATGAACCACACAGGAATGAACCACACAGGAATGAACCACACAGGAGTGAAACCACACAGGAGTGAAACCACACAGGAATGAACCACACAGGAGTGAAACCACACAGGAGTGAAACCACACAGGAGTGAAACCACACAGGAGTGAAACCACACAGGAATGAACCACACAGGAGTGAAACCACACAGGAGTGAAACCACACAGGAATGAACCACACAGGAGTGGAACCACACAGGAATGAACCACACAGGAGTGAAACCACACAGGAATGAACCACACAGGAGTGAAACCACACAGGAATGAACCACACAGGAATGAACCACACAGGAATGAACCACACAGGAATGAAACCACACAGGAGTGAAACCACACAGGAGTGAAACCACACAGGAATGAACCACACAGGAGTGGAACCACACAGGAATGAACCACACAGGAGTGAAACCACACAGGAATGAACCACACAGGAGTGAAACCACACAGGAATGAACCACACAGGAATGAACCACACAGGAATGAACCACACAGGAATGAACCACACAGGAGTGAAACCACACAGGAGTGAAACCACACAGGAATGAACCACACAGGAATGAACCACACAGGAGTGAAACCACACAGGAGTGAACCACACAGGAGTGGAACCACACAGGAGTGAAACCACACAGGAGTGAAACCACACAGGAATGAACCACACAGGAGTGAACCACACAGGAGTGAAACCACACAGGAGTGAAACCACACAGGAGTGAAACCACACAGGAGTGAAACCACACAGGAATGAACCACACAGGAGTGAACCACACAGGAGTGGAACCACACAGGAGTGAAACCACACAGGAATGAACCACACAGGAGTGAACCACACAGGAATGAACCACACAGGAATGAACCACACAGGAATGAACCACACAGGAGTGAAACCACATAGGAATGAACCACACAGGAATGAACCACACAGGAATGAACCACACAGGAGTGAAACCACATAGGAATGAACCACACAGGAGTGAAACCACACAGGAATGAACCACACAGGAATGAACCACACAGGAATGAACCACACAGGACTGAAACCACACAGGAGTGAACCACACAGGAGTGAAACCACACAGGAATGAACCACACAGGAATGAACCACACAGGAGTGAACCACACAGGAATGAACCACACAGGAATGAAACCACACAGGAATGAACCCCACAGCTGTCAATGTGATATTTCATGAAAAATCCCTTCACCAGGGTTTTTCTCCTGAGAAGCCTCAGAAAAGAAATGCAAACAATAATTATGTGATTGCTTGGAATGTGGTGTGGAGATCATTCACCAACAGCTGCAGCTTGGATGGGTTCCATGTGAATTGTTTTTAATTAATGCCCAATCCCAGTCCAGCTGTGTTGGGACTGTGGTCAGTCAGGAGTTTTTATTATTCATTCTTGATAAACCTTCTGATGTCTCCTTTCTCTTTCTTTTGTGTAGTTTTAGTGTATCATTTTCTTATAATATAATAAATGTAATGAATATAATAAATGTAATGAATATAATATTATAGATATAATAAATATAATAAATATAATAAATATAATAGATATAATAGATATAATAGATATAATGTAATAAATATAAATGTAATGTAATTAATATAATATATGTAATAGATACAATATAATAAATGTAATAGATATAATATAATAAAATAAATAAAATATAATAAATGCAATATGATATATAATATAATATAACATAATATTATATAATAGATTATATATAATATATTATAATATATTATAGTATAATATAGTATAATATAGTATAGTATAATATAGTATAGTATAATATAGTATAATATAGTATGATATGATATGATATGATATGATATGATATAATATAATATAATATAATATAATATAATATAATATAATATAATATAATATAATATAATATAATATAATATAATATAATATAATATAATATAATATAATATAATATAATATAATATAATATAATATAATATAATATAATATAATATAATATATATCAGCCTTCTGAGACCATGGAGTCAGATTCTCATCTCTCACCTCATGCTGGCACCCCCAGCACCCCAACAATCAATAACCAATAACCACACACAGGAACATCCCCCAGCAATAGAAACAGAAGTGAAATAAAACCTGTCTGAAGTAAAAACACCAATTTTTCACAGGGGTTGATGCTCAGTATTAGGATTTTGCTGTGGTTGAGCTGGGGATGCTCAGAATGCTGATCCCAGTGCTTTGTGCTGACTCAGAATCCCAGAATCCCAGGGAAAGTGAGGCTGGAAAAGGCCCCAGGATCATCAAACCCAGCTTTGATCCCTCCCTGTCCCAGCCCAGAGCTCCTTCCTTGGACACCCAGGGCTGGGGCCCCCAACCTCCCATCCCATTCTCACCCTTCCCATGGAGAAACCAGCCCCAAAATTCCCCATTTTTCACCCACCCCTGTGCTGGCTGAACTGGCATTGCTCATTGCCCTCCTGCTTTTCCTCAGCTTTTTTCCTGGCAGAATTCCTGGCCTCTTCTCGCGCTCGTTTTCGCCGCTGTTTCTTTTCTTGCTTCATTTTTATCTTCCTAAGACTGCAAAAAGCAATTCAGCAGCCAGCCAAAGGTTAATTGAGGTGCAAATATCACACTGGAAAGTACAAATGGAATAAAAGTGGTCTTCATTTAGGAGCAGAGACCACAAAAATTCATACAAATATTGCTTTCCTCAAGGTGGAACAACTTCTACTCCCATTAGAGATGTTTAAATTAGGATTGGTTTCAATACTCTTATTCTTAATTTATAACTCAGCATTTTCAACCAAATATTAACATTTTATTCCTTTCCTTTTTAAAAATCTGGTTTGTTTGTCCTCTCAGCTTTATTCCTCATTATTTAAAGGTTACTTGACCAAAAAATTGCCAGCTCAGTTATGGGAAATATCTGAGCATCAGTAACTACAGCAGCAGCATCAAATACATTTATATTTACACTTTCTAAACATGCACACAAAATAAATTCTGTGGAACAATTTACATCCTTTTACCATTGGATTATAATGGATTTTACTAGATTTTTTTGGTTGATCAGGCAAAGGGCAAGGATAACTTTCCCAAAATATTTGTAAAAAGGCAGGAAAATCCCTCCTGCTTTGCTCTAAAATCGATTCAAAGAGGACAAATCTTACCTTGAACATTTCTGTTTTATACAGGCCCTTGGTGGTTCCTTGAGCTTTGGGATTTTTTGTTCAAACTACCAAAGCAAGGGATAGGACAGGAATTAAATTTGGGTTATGACACAACAAACCCCATAATCATTTCTGCTTCTCTCAGGTCAATATTGCCCTGGGCAGAATTCTCAATTTTCCTGTGCCTCTGGGAGTTATTCCTGAAGGAATTAGGATTATTGAATTCAATATTATTCAAGGATTATTGAATTCCTTGAATTCCATTCCCATCCATGGCAATGTGACCAACACCAAGGCAATTCCTGCTCCACTAAACAGGAAATCCATATTCCTAAATAATCCTCACAATCTCTTAAGGCAGTAATTTTTTTTTTTTGCAGTTACATTCTCAATTTCACTTTATCCCCCTTAACATTCTAATTAATTTCATATAAAACATAAGCATACTTACTTCACATTTTACCAGCCCAGAAGAACTGAAAATAACTATTTTTGAAATAAGGCCTTTACAATCAGGAGTAAAACACATTTCCTTAAGGAAATCCTGCAGGAGAAAAGGACACACACAACAAAGGATTTAAACCCACACATGATTTGTACCCCTGCACAAATTAATTCCTCAATCTGAGGTAACCAAAGCAATCAAAGGAAAAACAATCCCAAACTCTTCCTGGGATGGGCTGAAAAATCAAAAATCATGGAAAATCTGTGCCATCTTTTATTCTTTTATTCCCTCCTCCAACTTCACACCCAAAATTCAACTTCCAGCATAATTTTAGGAGCTCCAGATTTCCCTTCATTTTATCCTGGCTGCTGAATTTTGTGGAATTCCTTGACATATCTCAATGCTATCATGTTAATAAAATTAAAAATCCCAGTGTGGCAAAGGCCTCACCTTATCATTTTTATCACTGTAGCTTGCTGTTTTCAGCTTTTTCCAGCAGCTGATGTGGAATTCCACTCTGCACTGCTGACAGCAAATAACTCGTATAAAACCCTAAAAATGGCAAAAAATGGAACATTTTTAAATAAAACCACAACAAAAAGCAGTGCTCAGCTTTCCAGGTCATATAAAAAAGGGGCAGAAAACACATCAAGTTTTACTTCTCAAACCTTTCTCAACTGAAAATTTACCTTAAAGTCTGGGTCTGTAAAATATATTTGGATTTTGGAGTAGCCATGGCACTGCTGATACCGACAAACAGCATCTGGCTCTGGAGGGAATTTACATTCCTCAATATAATTCCTTAAAGCCATCTGGAAAACACAGAATGATCACAGGTAAAGTGCACAGGACCAGGAAAAGATTCAACTTCTACTCACAAACTCCAGGGAAACACATCCCTCTAGGCAGAGCAGTGACTAATCCCAAAATATAATAAACTCTTTTCTAGTCAAAGCCAGGCAAGATTGGCCTTTTATGGCCAAAATATTCCAGGGGTTGCCTGAAGTGCTGGCAGCTGAGTGCTCACAGCCTCAAACACCCAGAAAAATTCAGGTTTGTCTCGGGCCAGTGTCCCCAGTCCTGCCCCATTCCAGAGTTTTGTCACTGTCTAAATGGCTTTATCATTGTCCAAATGATTAAACAGATTATGGGGTGAAAATGGGGTTTTTTTGGTCATTTCTGAAGATTCCCAGCATTTCCAGAGGGTCTCACCTGGCCCCTGGGCTAAGGCCCAAGCTCAGAGCTGGCCCTGGGGAACCAGGGAGGTGTCCCAGGTCATTTCTGAGGGAAAGATTCCATGTGAGATCAGGGCAGGGCTGGAATGAGCCTCAGGTCTGAGCATTTTTATATTTCAGACTCTGGGCTGCTTTAGTGTGTGGGTCTGGCCCTCATATTATGGGATGGTGAGCCCAGAACAGGCCAAGAACAGAGCCCTGCTGAAGCCTGGCAGGAATCTGCATTGTGCAGAGGCCCTGACCGTGGATGGAGGGATCCACAGCCTCTCTGAGAAACCCTGAGGGTGGCTTTTGAGAGCAAAAAGCCCAAAACCAGAGTTTCTGGGGATCTGGCCAAGTGAAAACCCTCCCAGTTCAGCTGTGCTAAAAATGCCCCTGTGCAGGGCAGCTCCTGGTGCCAGATTTTTCCAGTCAAGCAGGGAATTTTACCACATAAATCCCAATGTTTTATTCAGGAACTCTGTGGTCAAAGTCTCCTGGTTTGGTTCTAAATTATCAAATTCTTGGTTTTGCCAGCTCAGATGTTGAACTGGTTCTCCCCAGAATTCTGCTGTGTGTTCACACCTGAAAATTTGGGAGCGTGCAAGGAAAAGAATCAAATAATATCCAAAATCACTGGGGCTGGAAAAGAGCTCCAAAATCCAACCTGGGACACATCCCCAGCTGGTCACTGAGTGCCACACACAGGCCCTGCCTGGCCAATTCTGATAAAGGGTAAATAAAAAAAAAAAGAGAAATGAAAAAATGGTAAATGGAAAAATAATAAACCAAAAATGATAAACAAAAAATGATGGAAAATGATAAAATGGGAAAATGATAAATGGAAAAATGATAAATGGAGAATGGCTACACCTTGTGAGCTCAAACAAAGCTTCCTCTCCAAGCCCACTGGCCTGTGGAAACTGCACAATTCCCACTGTGGAAAAAGGAGAACTGGAATTTCCCCAACAGGAATTTCAGCTTCAGGGTCCTGCCTGCTGCTCCCCATCCTTCCTGTATCCCCCATCACCCTGGACCTTGGCAGGGAGGAGCAGGACAATTTTCTATTTGTGGTTTTTTTTAATTTATTTAAACATACCTGTAAATTCTCTATTCGTGTCTCCTCGATGACCTGAGTTGTTCCTGGCCAGGTTAAAACTCCAGGGACAATCTTGAAATCAATCATCAGCTTTGACTTCAGGAATTGGTCGAGGGCATGAACAAACCTGGAGTTTGGAACAGGTCAAACACACTCAGATCCCCTGGGAGCAAAAATTTCCTAAAATTTCCACCATCAATTTTATCCTGCCAGGAGCAAACAGTGGTGGCTGAGAGGATGGGGAAGGAGAGATCAGCTGGCTCATTAAATGCTGGGTTTTGGGGTTTTTTTATTTTTGTGAAGGTTGGGATTGAATGTTTGAGATGGTATTTTATGTTATATTTAGATATTTATTATTTTTATTTATAGTTTCATAAGTTGTGAGTTCTATAGTATTCTATTAATAAGTTACAAAATGGTTAAATTTTTTCTATAAGCTCTTTTAAGGTTACATTATCTAATTAAGAAATGACACTTAAATTGTTTTTACTTTTAACTTAATAACTAATTATTCCTGTCTTGTAATGTGGACATTTGTATCTAAGTATAGAACACTACTTAAACTGGAGGAGGAGGAGGAGGGAGGAGGAGGAGGGAGGAGGAGGAGGAGGAGAAGGAGGAGGAGGAGGAGGAGAAGGAGGAGGAGGAAGAGAAGGAGGAGGAGGAGGAGAAGGAGAAGGAGAAGGAGGAGAAGGAGAAGCAGGAGGAGGAGGAGGAGGAGGAGGAGGAGAAGGAGGAGGAGGAGAAGGAGAAGGAGAAGGAGGAGAAGGAGGAGGAGGAGGAGGAGGAGGAGGAGAAGGAGGAGAAGGAGGAGAAGGAGGTAAAGAAGAGGGACCAGCTTCTGCTTTAAACTTTTATCTTGTTCTATATATATTATTATATTCTAAAACTTTAAATTCTAGGTTTTCTACCTTGTGACATTACACACTTCTAATTAAACTCCACACTTGTAATTATAGTGTGTTATTAATTAATTTTGGAAGTCTTCTCTACGGCTTTAGGTCAATTGCAGTGTTCTCCTGAGGGTCTGTGTCTTCTAGCACAGGAAGTTTAAAATTAAAACTTTAAAAATTAAAACTTTTAAACTTTAAAAAGTTAAAAAAAAATAAAGTTTAAAAGCACCCAAATGTTCCAACATTTCCATTTTCTGGTCGTTTGGAGGTGTGAGGCCGGCAGGGATGAGCCTGTGACCCCAGGGATGCAGGGATGTGGGAGTTCAGGGGCAGTGAGTGAGCAGGAGGGACACAGCACTCTGCCTTGGCTTTCCCTGAGCTCACACATGGGGATGGCTCTGCCTGGCCACAGCTGGGAAATGGATTTGTAGAAAATGTTTAAAACTTGACAGAAGGTTTATATAGCATGGATTTGTATGTAAGGTTTGAGGTAAGAAATGCTGGCTTAGAAATGTTATGGAATTGGATAGATATTGTTGAGAGAGAAATGGAATTAGAAATGAATAAATAAATAAATTTCTGTAAATAAAACTAGATGTTTTGGAGAAATCGAACAATGAAAAATGCATTGTAGTAAGATTTATGAGGGGTGATTTTAGATGATTGTTTTTTAGTTGGCTTCTGACTGTGGTGGTGTGAATTACAACATTTGTGTTGTCTCAGCCTTCACATGAGCCTGAAAGTGGAACAGAAGTTTTTAGAACAGCTCTCATTTGCCCCACCTGTGGGTCAGGACAGGGCTTTATCCAAGAGCCAGAGGTGCTGTCACCTGTGCAGGGCCTTTCCTGGCAGTCAAGGCTGCCAGGGAAATGAGCCACGAGCACAGGGCTGGGAAGCAGCTGCCAGGCAGGAGGAATTCCCTCAGAGCAGCCACCAGCCCTGAGCAGGTGCCTGGAGCCAGCCCCAGCAGAGAGGGGAAGGGTCAGCACCAAAACTCCTTCATTTGGCACTGCTTTGGCATGGCAAGGGGGACAGGGAGAAGGAGCAGAAGAGGGGAAGGGTCAGCACCAAAACTCCTTTATTTGGCACTGTTTTGGCACAGCAAGGGGGACAGGGAGAAGGAGCAGCAGAGGAGAAGGGTCAGCACCAAAACTCCTTCATTTGGCACTGTTTTGGCATGGCAAGGGGGACAGGGAGAAGGAGCAGCAGAGGAGAAGGGTCAGCACCAAAACTCCTTCATTTGGCATTGTTTTGGCATGGCAAGGGGGGCAGGGAGAAGGAGCAGGAGAGGGGAAGGGTCAGCACCAAAACTCCTTTATTTGGCATTATTTTGGCATGGCAAGGGGGGCAGGGAGAAGGAGCAGCAGAGGAGAAGGGTCAGCACCAAAACTCCTTCATTTGGCATTATTTTGGCATGGCAAGGGGGGCAGGGAGAAGGAGCAGGAGAGGGGAAGGGTCAGCACCAAAACTCCTTCATTTGGCACTGCTTTGGCATGGCAAGGGGGACAGGGAGAAGGAGCAGGAGAGGAGAAGGGTCAGCACCAAAACTCCTTTATTTGGCATTGCTTTGGCATGGCAAGGGGGGCAGGAGATGGGGGGGATGGCAGAGCCCCAGGCCCAGCTGTGCTTTATTCCCTGCAGGATAAAGGGAAAAACACCCTGCACAAAACCTCCTCTCATGGTTTTGGAGGGTTCTCATTCTGAGTTCTGTGTGTTTCTTTTCTATATTGGAAATTCATTAAGGTTTTTTCTTTGCTCTATCTCTGATCACACCTCACAGTGGGCACCAGGGAGAATCATTGTCATGGGGGCACTGAGGAGCAGTGAGGAAACCTCCCCCCTTCCCCATCCCTGCAGGCAGCACAGAGTCAGGAATGAGGGAGTGAATTCCAGCCTGGGATAAAGGAGGGCAAGAGAAAGGTTGATTCCAGTTGTTTTACTCTGTTTCCCACTCTCCAGTTCTGTTTCAATGGACAAGAAATTATTTATATTATTTTTCCTGACGTTGAGTGTTTCCTGTGAGTCATTAGGAAATGCTCTCCCTGGCTTTCCCTCCACCCTGGAGCTTTTCCATGGAGTTTCTCCCCTCTCTCCCAGAGGAGCAGGATCACAGCTGGGTAAGGAGCTCCAGGGATACCCCAAAATCCCCTCACCAGCTTCCCACAGCCAGGATTCCACAAGGGAAAAACTCAGCAGGAAACCCTGGATGGGTGGGAGCAGCTCCAGCTCTTTGCTCCCATTTTTTTCTTGTCCTGGCCCTGCATTCCAGGCTCTCCCTGTCCCTCTGGGAGGTGCCAGCTCAGGAACACATCCCTGCTTATCAGCTCCAGGGAATTTGTGACTCACTGGAGCCTTGTCCCAGCCCAAGGCCGCCCCCAGCTCCCCAGGCAGGAGATAAAGCCAGATTTCTTTAGGATGCATTTTTCCCTCAGAACAAAGAGGGTTTGTTCTTTCCCCCTGAGCTCTCCCCCACTGCAGGGCTCTGATCCCTGAATCCCAAATATTCCCTCAAATCTGCTCAGCAGCTCCCATCAGTTCTTCAGCAGGAATAAAATTCCACTTGCATTAAATCCATTGGATTAAACCCATTGGATTAAATTTATTGGATTAAACCCATTTTACTGAATCCATTGGATTATACCCATGGGATTAAACCCACTGGATTAAACCCATGGGATTAAACTAATTTTATTAAACCTATTGGATTAAACCCACTTGGATTAAATCCACTGGGTTAAATCCAGTGTATCAAATCCATTTTATTAAACCCATTGGACTAAACCCATTTGATTAAATCCATAGTATTAAATCCATTGGATTAAACCCACTGGATTGAATTTATATATATAAATTTAATTAACCATTATATATATATATAATTTAATTAATAATTACATTAAATTTTAAACCTATTGTACTGAATCCATTGGATTAAACCCACTTGGATTAAATCCATTTTATTAAATACATTGTATTAAACCCACTGGATTAAATCCATTGGATTAAACCCACTGGGATAAATTTATTGTATTAAATCCATTGTATTAAACCCACTGGATTGAATTTATATATATAAATTTAATTAACAATTATATATATATATATATTTAATTAATAATTATATTGAATTTTAAACCTATTGTACTAAATCCATTGGATTAAACCCACTGGGATAAATTTATTGTATTAAATCCATTGTATTAAACCCACTGGATTGAATGTATATAAATAAATTTAATTAACAATTATATATATATATATATATATATATATATATATATATATATATATATATATATATATTTATTTATATATATATCTATATATATAATTGTATTGAATTTTAAACCTATTGTACTGAATCCATTGGATTAAACCCACTTGGATTAAATCCATTAGATTAAACACATTTGATTTAATTTATTGTATTTAAACCCATTGTACTGAATCCACTGGATTAAACCCACTTGGATTAAATCCATTGGATCAAACCCATTTTATTAAACCTATTGGATGAAACCCATTTTATTAAATCCACTGATTAAATCCACCTGACAGATGAATTTAATGATTAACACAGTAAAATAAAGTCCCACCACGCACAGTTCTTCAAATAAAAAAATTTTTCCCAGCAAACCCTGAAATTCTCCATCAGACCAACCTGTTTTGCCTGAGGTAAACCCTTCCAATTCCATAGTGTGCCAAACAAAAACAACTTTCTTCTGGATAGTCCTCAATTATTTTCTTAAACTGAACTTCAGCTTTTGCCAATGCCTTCAAAAGAAATGTGAGACACAAATAAGGGAGTTTTGCCAGAATATTTTCATTTTCCAGGGTTTTTTCCTCCTTTGGACTGGGTCGGTGTGGCCTATTCCTTGATCAGTCTTAGGAACAGTCAATGGAATTACACACCCTTGTGATCACAGGCAAAACTTCCCTTTCTTTTTAAAAAAAAAACCAATTTATTCTGTAAACATGGAGTTGCTGTAACCCAAAGGAATGAAATTCCTGAGCTCAGCTATTTTAAAATTCATTTTAAGACACTGAATATTACCGAACACTGAAGGAAGGAACACCCCAAAAAACCCAACCCCCACTTCTGGTTTGGCATTTTCCAGAACCCAAAGCAATTCCTGGCTCTTGTTTTAGGAGCAGGATATTTCTGTCCAAAACACCAGCTCAGGGCAGAAATCAAAATTACTGACTGTCAATTTTTGATACTCAGATGCTCATTTGAAGACTTACAAAGAAATTTTATTTGATAGCCCAATTCCAAAACTATCGAGGATTTAGTCCCAGATATTCAATTTGGACAATTCCAAAATGTGTCCAGAGGTTTCCCTCCCCTCTCATCTTCCCAGTTAGGAAGATACAAAAAAAGGATGGGAAACTGCCTGAGCTAGAAATTGGAATTAAGGGAATATTTATATATAAAATAAATTTTTAAAAATATATACATTAAATATACATAAATTGGAATTAAGACAGTATTTAAGTACAAAATAAATAATTTTTTTATAAAAATATTTAAATAAATATCAAAATAAATAAAAATACAAATAAATTATATCCTACCTCAGGATGTCCCAGTCCCAGGAGGGCAGTGGCATGTCCATAGAGGAATATAACATAATTAATATTAAGAATATTCACAGTATTCACATGCTAAAAAAAAAAAAGAAAGTTAAATTATAGTCACAGCACAACAAAGACATGGTAAAAATACTGTAAATTAATGAAGAGAAATCCAGGATGACTTTTGGGTCAGTGGCTGATTGGGAAAGGCTACACAGACACCAAATTTCACAGAATTTGCCCTCAAAATCCTTTTTACCCTTTGCTCTTATAAAATCCTTTTTACCCTTTGTTGTTATAAATCAAAGTTGATTTGACAATCACAGAAGGGACCTTTAAGATCATCAAAAGTCCAACCAACAAGAGGGTTTTGATTAAAAAAACCACAATGTGTGATGCAAATATTTGTGGAAGGGGGAAAGGAAAAGGGGAAAGGAAAAGGGGAAAGGAAAAGGGGAAAGGAAAAGGGGAAAGGAAATTTCAGGGAAAGGAAACTTGAAGGAAATTTCAAGGGAAGGTTTGGGAAGGGAAAGGGGAAAAGGGGAAAAGGGGAAAAGGGGAAAAGGGGAAAAGGGGAAAAGGGGAAAAGGGGAAAAGGGGAAAAGGGGAAAAGGGGAAAAGGGGAAAAGGGGAAAAGGGGAAAAGGGGAAAAGGGGAAAAGGAAAGGAAAGGGGAAAGGAAAGGGAAGGAATATTTTGGAACCACAGTTGTGTGTGTGTGTGTGTGTGTGTGTGTGTAACACTCCTAAAATCTTTCCCTCGGCAGCCACCAATCCAATCCAATCCAATCCAACCCAATCCAATCCCATGCAACCCAATCCAATGCAATCCAACCCAACCCAATCCAATCCAATCCAACCCAACCCAATCCAATCCAACCCAATGCAATCCAATCCAATGCAACCCAATCCAATCCAATCCCATGCAATGCAATCCAATGCAATCCAATCCAATCCAATGCAACCCAATCCAACCCAATCCAATGCAATCCAACCCAACCCAATGCAATCCAATCCAACCCAATCCAATCCAACCCAATCCAATCCAATCCCATACAATCCAACCCAACCCAATCCAATCCCATACAATCCAACCCAATCCAATGCAATCCAATGCAATCCAATGCAACCCAATCCAATCCAATCCAATCCCATGCAACCCAATCCAATCCAATCCAATGCAACCCAATCCAATCCAATGCAATCCAATGCAATCCAATGCAATCCAATCCAATGCAATCCAATCCAACCCAATCCAATGCAATCCAACCCAACCCAATGCAATCCAATCCAACCCAATCCAACCCAACCCAATCCAATCCAATGCAATCCAATCCAATCCCATACAATCCAACCCAACCCAATCCAATCCCATACAATCCAACCCAACCCAATCCAATCCAATGCAATCCAATGCAATGCAATCCAATGCAATCCAATCCAACCCAATGCAATCCAATCCAACCCAATGCAATCCAACCCAACCCAATCCAATCCAACCCAACCCAATCCAACGCAATGCAATCCAATCCAATCCAACCCAATCCAATCCAACCCAACCCAATCCAATCCAACCCAACGCAATCCAACCCAATGCAATGCAATGCAACCCAATGCAATGCAATGCAATCCAACCCAACCCAACCCAATCCAACCCAACCCAATCCAACCCAACCCAACGCAATCCAATCCAACCCAACCCAATCCAACCCAACCCAATCCAACCCAACCCAATCCAACCCAACCCAATCCATGAGGACCATTCTGGAGAAGGGAAGGGAGGGGAGGCCCAGGGTGGCCAGAGGAGGGAGCTGTGCTGCCTTACCGCGAGCCCAGCGCTGCAGAGGAGGCCGAGCAGCGAGGAGAAGGCGCGTTCAGCCCCGCGGCACTGCTGCTCCTGCAGGGCCCTGCAGCCGTCCCGCGCCAGCACCTTCACCTCCTCGGGCAGGGCGCTGAAATCCACCTGCAACGCGCAGCAAAGACAGTCAGTCCAACAGAAAACTGCATTTTCCTCCTTTTCTAATTGAATTCTATTTTTTTATTAAATAAGAATATTTTGGCTTTTTTTTTTCCTTCTTTCTCACATTGCACCTTCAAATTTTTTTTACGCTCAACCCAGTGCAGTTGGGTTGTTTTTCCACACAAGAGTCAGGATTGTTTTGGGGGAAGGAAGGTGTTGAAGGCATAAATTTGAATTTCTGGGATAAAAACCAGGTTATTTCTCCGAGTTTACCGTGAATTCTGGAGCATTCAAGGCTTTCAGCAGGGGTAATAGAATGGGTTTATCCCTGGCCAGCAAGGCTCCATCACCCTCCAGCCCAAGGGATTTTCCATCAGCACTGAAATCTCCCTGAAATGGTGAACAGACAGCAAGTTCAAAAAAAACCCAACATTTTCTTTTTTTATTTATTTTTTTTCATATAATTTATAATTATATAAATAATATTTATAATTATATATATTATAATATATAATATATATAATATATATAATAATATAATTTTTAATATAGAATTTATTTATAAATTTTTTTTTATTTTTTTGTTTGCTTTCAAAAGCAAGCAAAAGATTTAATTCAGAAAATAAATATTTGCTAGAATACTTCTGAGACAGCCAAGTGGAAATTCTGCAGCCTCCTGAACTGTGTCACCACAATTTCACTTTTCAAGCAGCAAACCAGGTGCATTTTTATAAAACTCCTGCATTAGATTTTCATGGAGCTGCCAATCTCTTAAAAATCTCATCTTTATTCTAAATTTCTAACTTACTTTTATTTTTATTTCTAATTTCTAATCTCATTTTTATTCTAAATTTCTCTCCAGAAAGCTGCAACTTTAGCTCAAGCACCATTTTAATTTTTCTCACACATAAAAAAACCCACGAGCACCACCCAGACTTCTGCATTTCCTCACTTTTTGTATCCACTTCTGCATTTCCTCACTTTTTGTATCCAAATGTTTTTGGAAGAGCTGAGAATTATTTCATTTTTCATTTGTGTCCAGCTCAGCTCATGCTGGAAGGTTTCACAGTCCATTATATTATTATTTGTTATTATGTCATGCTAAAATGATATTTTGTTTTCACTACTGATACTTCCTGAAAGCTGCAGGAATTTACATTATTATGTAAATAATTAAGATTTATTTTCATTTCCTGCAACTCCTGGGTTAATGCTGTCCCAACAGATGAGAACAAATAATATAATTTTAATGCTAAATGACATCCAAAGCAGATCAAAGGAGTGAAAATGTCCCTTTCAACACCAGCAAGGAATTAGCAAAACAAAGAGAAGTGTTTGATAGGAAATAAGGGGCAGAACCTGCACTTTTTCCTAAATTCAGTTTTATCCTGTGAGGTATTTAATGTGTTTCATCTGAATAAAGATTTTTGGTATCCACATCCCCCAATTAACAGGGATGAAAGAATTACTTACTGAATTAATTAATACAATAATTTAATTAATTAGTTAAGCATTGCCATTATTTCCTTCAGGCATTTATTGGTGCTTGACCAGAGAAGGAGAATTTTCCCCCCAGTGTATGAATTTTATAAAATTTGTATGAATTTTACTGCATTTCCAACAGCCAATCCACACAATTGGTTATTTCCAAATGCATCCAACACTGGAAAAAAAAAATTTAGGCAGAAATTTGGGAAGGGTTTTTTAAATTCCTGAATGATCCCAGCCAGGTTTTAAATTTTTGATTAAAAATTTAATTAAAAATTTAATTAAAAAATTAATTAAAAATTATCCCAGCCAGGTTTTACAGCAGGAGAAGAAAGAGAAACCAGAAAAGAATCAGAATAAATCAGAATAAATCAGTGTAACCACAGAATTCCTGCCTCTGATCAAAGCCACACAGAGCACAGAGAGTGAAATTTTGGAATTAACCAAGATTTTGTGCAATATTCCTAAAAATGAGAAATCATTTCCAGTTTAAGGCTGGATTCCCATTACCTGTGGCACAGCACAGAAACCTTTATCCTCCATGGCTTTAGATTCCCTCTTCAAATCCACATGGTCCCTACAACAAACAGCACAGGGGCACCAAGGGTTTCTAAAGGTGCTTCAAATCTCAATTTATTTCCAATAAATGTGGTTTTCTTAGCTCTGATCATCCCCCCCCAGCAGAGAAGCAATTTTGGAGCTGGTTCAGCTGCTTTACAGAGCATCTGTTCCACAATAAATGAAAATATCTCCCCTCCTTGAAGTGAAAGGAAAAGGAAGCCACTGATAATTCAATTTAATGACCTCTCCCGGGGCAAAATTTCAATTTTTCTACCTACACTGGTGCTCAAAAAATGATGGGAAAACAACAGGATGGTACTGAAAAATAAATATTGATTTAAAGAAATTTGGGGTTATGGTCACACTTAGATTAGGACTGGGAACAATCAGGTCTCCTAAAGAAACCTGAAATCTGCCTTGGAAAAATTCTCTTGAATGGAAACCTCCCTATTCCCATACAATAAAAATCTTGTTTTGTGGGATTTTTACCATTTTGAGCCATCCTAAACACAACAAAAATCCCCAGAGCGTGGTGGCCCCAGCACCACTGGAAATATTCAATGATTTCCTCTGATAAATTCTGTTTTAAGTGAAACAATAAATATATTGTTAATATAATATAGTAATTAATATATTATAATATAATAAATAAATATACTATATAATATATTTAATATAGAATTAAATATATTAAAATTCACTAAAAAGTAAATACAATTTTTAATATAGAATTATATAGTTAATAAATATTTAAAATATAAATATTTAATATGATAAAATCTATAGTTTTACCTGAATTCATTGAATTTTAGCCCCAAGTACAACCAATAATTAACATATTATAACATATAATAAATAAATAAATATATTATATAATACATTTAATATAGAATTAAATATATTAAAATATACTAAAAAGTAAATACAATTTTTAATATAGAATTATATATTTAATAAATATTTAAAATAGAAATATTTAATACGATAAAATCTATAGTTTTACCTGAATTCATTGAATTTTAGCCCCAGGTACAGCCAATAATTAACATATTATAAATATAGTAGTATATTATTTAGTATATTAAATATAGTAATTAAAACTAGTATATTTTAGTATATTAAAATATACTAAAAATAAATATAATTTAAATATAGAATTATACATTTAATATATATTTAAAATATAAATATTTAATATGATAAAATCTATAGTTTTACCTGAATTCATTGAATTTTAGTCCCAAGTACAACCAATAATTAACATATTATCACATATAATAAATAAATATATTATATAATACATTTAATATAGAATTAAATACATTAAAATATACTAAAAAGTAAATACAATTTTTAATATAGAATTATATATTTAATAAATATTTAAAATAGAAATATTTAATATGATAAAATCTATAGTTTTACCTGAATTAATTGTATTTTAGCCCCAAGTACAACCATTCACACTCCTGTTCTACAGGAGCATCCTTGGCCTTAAAATCAGATTTTTGACTGGAAACTGGAGCCAACAAACAACTGAAGGCCTCCAAGCAAAGTTCTTTCATCAAATAAAACCCACAAAACCAGATTTCATTTTTTCTCCTGAGCTCAGGGAGTGCCAGGGGAGTTTGAACAATTACTTGGTGCAAGGGAGACCTTGGAAAGGAGGTAGGAGTTACAATTATTGCTGTGACTTTGGATGTAACAACTGCAACAAAACTCCTGTCCCCCCTCTCTGCTCCAACAGCAAATATTCCAATTATGCCTTCATGCACTAAAACTCAGCTGGGCATGGAGGATTTTCACATTTCAAGCAGTAACTGTGGAAAAATTGTAATTTTGGGGAATTTATCCACTCTCAGGATGTAAAAAATTACCCAAAGCCATTAGCAGGGAGCAAGCAGCGAATCCCAGTTGTATTAATTTTACCTAAAATAGCTCAAAATAGGAATAAATTTAAAAATAAATAGTATTTCTTACCTCATTTTTTCATAGTCACAAGTTTTGGTTTTTGGCTTTCGTTTGTTTTGCTGACTTTGGTCTGTAAAGAGGAAAAGGATTTTAAACAAAATGAACATTACCTGAAACAAGCAAACAAAAAAATGCACTTGGAACTCACATTTGGCTCTGTAACTTGTAGATCCTAAAAACTGACAAGGTCAAAAGTAACACAACCAAAAAGTGAATTTGAATTTAGTTTTGTTCTATGGTAGATAGGAATAAAAAAATCCTAAAAGGGAAAGATTTTAAACAAATAGAAGAACCTTAAACTCCTGCAGGATTGCAGGATTTTAATCCCAAAGTTGTGATTAAATAATCCCAAAATTGTGATTATTAAAGGGGACTCCAGCCTGAAGAAATCAGTCTGTCCTATAAAAGAGTAATTGATATATATATAATATTTATAATATAGATATAAACAGTTTATATATGATATATTTTATGTAGGATATAGTATATATGCATAAAAGATATAAAACCAGTTTATATTTATATATTGTAGATATTAGAAATATATATATTTCTTTATATTTATATATTGTAGATATTAGAAATATATATATTTCTAATTCTTATATAATTATGTATTGTACATTAGAATGCATACATTGTATGTTAGGTAATGCATTATAAAATGACATTAGGCAATATTTTATATTCAAATTGTTTGGTTTTTTTTTTTTCCTTATACTATTAGTGACCAATCCGAATTTTCAAAGGGAATAACAGATCCCTATGGAAGTCCAAGTTTCTCTGGAAACAATCATGAGGATGAATTTTTTTGCTTCAAAGGCCCTGAGGTAAAGCGAAGTCCAAGCCTTGCCAATGTCAAATGGAAATAAAAAGAGGCAGACAAATAATTCAGAGTGGAAACACTGGATGCCAAGGCCAAGGAAGGATTAACCAGGTGAGACCAATTCACATTTATTTAACTCCCAAATTTCACATCAAAGACCTCACGTGGAACCCACTGGAGCACTTCAAACCCCCAGAGCTCCACAATTCCTGGGCACCACGGAAGGAGGAAATGAAAAGCACTGAACATGTGCTTTAATGCTTTGTTGTGATGACAAACCCAGGAATTCCTGCCATTAACTGCAAAAATCATCTTTTTTTGTTTTATTGGATACACCCACAGGGAAACAATGCAGCACCTGGATTGAAACTCCTGGGCACTGGGTTATTGTCCTGCTGAGCTGCCAGAAAATCAGATTTGAATACAGGAGAAGTTATTCACGTTACAGGTGAAATTTTAGCAAGGATCTGTGCTCAAAAATGCTCCTCAGAGTATTTTAAACAGAAAATACTGAAAGGCACCGAGTGTGTAAAACCCCAGATGAGCCCTGAGTGCTCTCCCTGCAGGCAGGGGAGGTGGCCATGAACATTCCTGTGCTAAATCCCACCCGGGGGCAATTAAAGCCTTGGGCCAGGAGCAATTTCTCATTAGGAGCTGCTTAATGACCTGAAACTTAAACGAGTCAGCACAAAAATCAGGAGTCACCACCGGGACTGAACACGTTCAGAATTATTTCATGGAGCACTCCTTGAGTGGATGGCGGCTGGAACTCATGGGAACCCCAGAGCTGCACTAAAAATCCCCACAAATTCCTCTAAATGGAGACCTTGGAATGATGGAAAACCAGAATTCTCCTGAAAGCCTGGGTGTTTCCAGGCTCATCACCTCCAGCACATCATCCTTTAACCATCCTGAGACTGAGATATTTCACTTTCTCTTCACTTTCTGTGTTGCTTTCCCTAAAGGAACCAATCTAACTCACAACAAAATCTTAGTGAAGAGAAGAGAAACCATCTCAGCATGGAAGGAAGAAATCAATCTGCATTATTTTGCTCCAATTTCAAAAGCCATTCAAAAATTACTGCAGCAACAATTCCCATAGAAACAACTCCTCCCCTACAACACCCAACTTTAAATGCTGCTTCCAGATGAAATAAAAAAGCTTCTAAAACAAGGTAACAAGCAAAACCAGCTGATTTACTTTACTGATTTAATTAAAATCTTAAGTCAATGTATTAATTCCACAGAAAACATCATTTACTTACCCAACAAACACTTAAAAATATTAGGAGAAGGGAAATGACTTCTCTTAGCACTTTCCATTAGGAGCGACCAAAGATATTTAATAAAAATATACAGGAGCTCAAAGAAACAGTACATGAAGACCAAAAATAGGAAGTAGCAAGAAAAATAAATCAAAAAGGCCAACGATTTTACAATAATATAATGTGGCATTAAGTTCTTTTCCATTAAAACTCCTGCAAGTTCAGTGAACAAAGGCAAAGGAGGAAAAAAAAAAAAAAAGGCTCTTCCTCCCCCACCCACAGCAGCAAACTGGGGCCAGCCAGTCACTGGGAGCCTCCTCCTCCCTCCAAATCAAATATTTTGCTCTACAGAACCAGGGGGAGGAGGAAGGGAGAACAGAAAGTGAAAATAAAGCAGAGCAAATAAAGCAGAAACATGGGATGAGCACGGGGCCGGTGAAGTGACTGCGGCCAACGCGTTCCGTGGTGCTTGGCCAAGGATTGTCAGATCTCTCCCAGAATTTCCCCTCTTCCCTCCTCAGCTCCTCCAAGAATCAGCCACCCTGCCCCTTCTGCAGCCTCTCTGTGCCTCCCCACCCTGCCAGGGAGGAGTTTCTATTTGAATGCCCAATTTCATCCTCTCTAATTTGGCGCCTGTGCTCTGGCACGCAGCAGGGAGAAGGGGAAATTTTCAGTCCCCCCTGAAGTTGGGTGATAAGAGCTCAGAGCCCAACTTGCAAAGGAGATAAAAGAATGTCAGAGAGGCACAGAGGATGCTGAGCACAGCTGGGAACAGATAATGAGGAATACAGAGGGGCTGGGGCAAAATTACCGACCCAGAAACACCAGCACACGCCCAAAGAGGAGCTCAGGGAAAGGAAACTCCAAACATTGGGGGCTCTCAGTGAGCAGAGCCCAGAGAAAGCTTCAAATGACTCAGAGAAACCTTCAAATGATTCAGAGAAACCTTCAAACGCTTCTCCAGGGCCATGAAAGAGGTGGATGCCTGGAAATGTGCTGGAATACAAACATCCCTGGGCTCCTCTGACAGAGAAATGGATGCAGGGGCTGAATTAAAGCCTTTAGAGAAATTAGGATCTATCAAGCCACTTAAAAGTAGAAAGCTAAGTTCAAATTTTAAGTCAATAGAAGTGTAAGATATAGTTTTAAGTAAGTAGAAATATATCTCAAGTGCCCTAAGAAACTAGTAGTAAAGTTTCTTAAACTTGCTACTTCACTTAGTAGTAAAGTTCTTAAGTGCCTTAAGAGATTAACTAGTAAAGGCCCTAAAGACTAGTTTAAAGCTCAGTTTAAATTTAATCCCAGACATAACAAAACCAGAGCAGAACCTTGCTTGCTTCTCTAGACAGAATTATTAATGTAAATAGATAAATCTATATGTGTAGATAAAGCTATATGTGTAAATAGATAAAACTAATTTAGATAAGAACTAAAACTATTTCCCCATCACTTTTGTACATTAGAATCGAGTTCAGATTGTGAATGGTTTAGATTTGTGGTTTTAGCTGATTGGTTGTTTTATGTATAAAAATCCCTGTACTGGTGTCATGGTTTGACAATGCACAATGCCAGTGCCCCCATGAGGATTCCCTCTCCCTGGTTCCTGCTGTGAGATGTGGCCAGGAATAAGCAAAGCAGGCTCCCACTTAGGAAAGAAAAAATTATTAACTAAACTACAAGGGAAAGGAAAAAAAAAAAAGAAACACACAAGGAAAATGAAAACTTCACAAATACATCTCCTCCTCCTCCCCACCAAATTCCCAATACAATATATCTCCCAAATCATCAACTCTTGGTCTGGCACCACCCTTCAGAATACTCAATCCTCAGTTCATCAAGAGGAGAAGGAGTCCTTCTTGTGCCAATGGTGACCTCTTCTTCTTCCTTTCCTGTCCAGCCCTCTCACCACTGAACACAGACCAGAGCTGCTTCTAGGGTTGACTTTTAAGGATGCTTCGTCCCACTCCAAAAAGGCAAAGTCTCAACTTTGGTACACCTGTCCCCCCATATTTGTCACCCCCTGGGGCCGAGGGGTACCCACACCGAACCCTCTTGGTCCTGAGGCATTGCCTCCCCCAAGAATGCAGTTCCTGTATCACAAGGAAACATGGCTCTGTCCATGGCTACACAAAAAGAGTCCAGCAAAAGCCACTCCCTCATCTCTTCCACCTGAGCTCTTCTATATTTCTCTCGTGGCCCATTTCCTCTTAACTCATCTCTATCTCTCTTCTCATTCAGCTCCAGGAGGATTAGCATTTGTAAAGTTTCCATCATCCAAGGAAAGGGTTAAAAATCTGAGGCTCTGTCTGTCCAGAACTCCCAGCCAGGCACCTTCTTTCCGCCCCCCGCTTCTCCTTCTTGGCCGGCCACTATTAAATTCCAAGGTGGCACAAGCACAGGCACAGGCTCTCTCTCTGTCTCTCCTTGGGTGGGGTGGCTGCCTGATGCCTCTCAGTGCTCCTCCACCCTTCCATCCTGCAGGGGCCTTCCCCTCCCTTCTATCCAGGGCCCGGCCTACCTCACCTGGGCCTACCTCACCCACCCCCATGGCTTCTTCCCCTGGGCCTACCTCACCCGGCCCCATGGCTTCTTCCCCTGGGCCTACCTCACCCAGCCCCATGGCTTCTTCCCCTGGGCCTACCTCACCCAGCCCCATGGCTGCCCCTGGGCCTACCTCACCCGGCCCCATGGCTTCTTCCCCTGGGCCTACCTCACCAGGCCCCATGGCTTCTTCCCCTGGGCCTACCTCACCCGGCCCCATGGCTTCTTCCCCTGGGCCTACCTCACCCGGCCCCATGGCTTCCCCTGGGCCTACCTCACCCAGCCCCATGGCTTCCCCTGGGCCTACCTCACCCATCCTCATGGCTTCCCCTGGGCCTACCTCACCCGGCCCCATGGCTTCCCCTGGGCCTACCTCACCCGGCCCCATGGCTTCCCCTGGGCCTACCTCACCCGGCCCCATGGCTTCTTCCCCTGGGCCTACCTCACCGGGCCCCATGGCTTCTTCCCCTGGGCCTACCTCACCCGGCCCCATGGCTTCTTCCCCTGGGCCTACCTCACTGGGCCCCATGGCTTCTTCCCCTGGGCCTACCTCACCCGGCCCCATGGCTTCTTCCCCTGGGCCTACCTCACCCGGCCCCATGGCTTCCCCTGGGCCTACCTCACCCGGCCCCATGGCTTCTTCCCCTGGGCTTACCTCACCCGGCCCCATGGCTTCTTCCCCTGGGCCTACCTCACTGGGCCCCATGGCTTCTTCCCCTGGGCCTACCTCACCCGGCCCCATGGCTTCCCCTGCCCTGCATGGCTTCCCCTGCCCCGCCCAGCCTGCAGCAGCCGGGCAGGGCAGCTCTGAACCTTTCCCTGACCGGAACCCAAGAGAGCCTCCCAGGGGAGAGCCCTGCTTTAACCTCGTGTTCTCAGAGGCAGATCCAATGTCCCAATGGCCACATTAGGTACCAATACTGAAATCTGAGCATCCATTGGCCCAAGCACAGCATCCCAGAAAACATATTTCCTGTCAAACCACCACAACTGGGGTGGGGACAGCCCCCACAAAAAGAAGAACAAGAGGACAACAACAAGAAGAAAGTGATGCCTCGGGTTTGAGCTTTTCTATTTTTCACATTCTGTGCTGCTTTAGTGTGTGGGTCTGGGTTCACATTCTGGGATGCTGAGCTCTGTGCACAGAGCAGGGAGACAAAACAATTCCTGCTCCAGCTGGGCACCAAGGACAAATGATCCAAATCTCAGCCCCAGAGCACAAACCCCGTGGGCTGGAGAGAGAAAAACAAGCAGGGTGGGACTGCAGGGGCTAAAGCTGGGATGGGACAATGAACTGCAAGATGCAAATGGAGCAGAACTGATCCCAGGGACAGAGCCCGTGCCCGGCCGTGCATTTTGGGGCCATTTTGGGTCATCTTGGGTGCAGCCCTGGCTGGGCTCTGGTGCTGCCCAAGGTGCATCCATGGAGGAGATGCTTTGAATCAATCCCTGCTTTATTCTTTAGCCCTGCCCAGCCTCTGCTCTGGGGCAGCCTGCACAAGGCATCAGAAGCAGAAAATGCTGTTCCTGCCTGCTCTTCCTCCCTGCTCTCTTTTTCATGTGAAATACAAAGCTGAGTTTGGTGTCAGGTACACACAGGCCATGCGTGATATGTCTGGAAACCGACCATGGGACAGTTATAAAGATGAATTCTAATAATAACTGAGGAAAGTAAAGCATGGAAGAAGGCCTTTGAACCTACCCTTTGTTTGCAATTAACCTTTATAAGTCTTAAGTTGATTTAGGAGCATTTGAATTAAAGCTTTAAGGATGTTGCTTTTTGACAGGAACTTTCTGCTTGCAGCAAAGATTTAAAGAGTTTTGCAATAATAACCTTTTGAAGTATAATTTTAGAATATTGCTTGTAGAAAGGATCTTTGAAACTATAGCTTTAGAATATATAAAAAGGAAACATGCTTATCTCAGGCCTTAACAAAACAGTGAAAAGCAGCTTGAGAAAGGAAGGTGAACATCAACTCAAGGATTTAGCACTAAGAGCAAGGGAAGCTGGACATCACTGTTATGAGATTTATAGGCCTTGCAATTAAAAGGTGGACCCACATCTGGAGAGCTGGACTCCCCCAGATGGGAGACTCCTTTTGGGATACATCCTGAGAAAAAGTAAATCACAATAGTGTATAGAATTGTGACCTAAAAATTTGGAATAGAAACTGCTGAGAAAGCTGATGAGTACCCCTATAAATACCTGTAAGCCTCAACTATCAGTGTGCAGTTGGAGGGAAAACTTCCCCCACTGTACCCAGCACTGCATGGCTCATACTTTACCAAATCAATTAATAAATTGATTGCTGCTTGAATATTGGCCTAGTCAAGCTTCTCATTTATAACATTCATCATCATCATCAAGAAGAAGAAAGAGTAAAGGTGTGGGGTTGCTGCTGCTGCTGCTGCTTTGGCCTGGGACTCTGTGGGAGCTTTTACTTCTGCCTCTGCCTGGGACTCCATGCCAGAAAGCTTTAGCACAGACTTTACACTTGGTTTGAAAAGCCAGGTGTCTGCTAAGGAAGGCAGGAGCTTCCCCTAAAATGGAGAATGTAAACCTCCTCTTTCCAAATTATTACAATTTTGAAATTAAGGGGCTCTCAGGTAGAGATGTGGGAGCAGGAATAACAGTTCTCTACTGGGGAAGAAAATAAAAATAAAATTTAAAATGCAGTAATACAAAACAGCACTAAGAGTTCAAACCTGATACCCTTTCAGTCAAAGATTAAACAGTAGCTGCAGTTTTCTTAGAGTGACAGATGGAGCTCTGTTAAAGCACTGATCTTGTAGAAAAGTGAAGTTTTCTTCTGAAGATCTAGTAGTGCTGGGAATCCAGTAGAGAAAAAAGCTGCTCTTCTATTTAGAATTGAGTAAGAAAAGGCTGACTGTGGTGTTCTAAATCCCTGATTATATTTAAATAAAAATCCTTTGTTCCTCCCTCTGGGCAGAGCATCTCACAATAAGATGATTTATCAGTTGTACAGTGATGCCCAACAGCCTATTAACAAAAGACACCTTCCTAAAAAGAGGGTTAGTTGTAGAAAAGCTAAAGAAAAGTGCTCAATTAACAGAAAACAAGTGCCTTACCTTCAACAAATAGCAACGGAATACACTCTGCCAGCTGCATCTCCTAACTGCAGAACTCCTAACAACTCACTTAGAACTCTCTGCCTTCAGGACTCATGCAAAAACAACTTTACTACAACCAGCAGCTGCTCCTGTCTCTCTGAAGACCCAAGGCCCACAGCAAAGTGGACAGAAAGGAACTCCAGGAAAGTGGAGTTGAGTTCTCTGGGTGTGTTCAGCACCGAGGATGAGAATGGCTGAATTTTACTGCTTCAGGTTGGGTTGGAAAGTGTGGGTTTGGCATCACCTCCTGCAGCTCAAGGCCATTCCCTGGCTCCTGTCCCTCCATCCCTTGTCCCCAGTCCCTCTCAGCTCTCCTGGAGCCCCTTTAGGCCCTGGAAAGGCATTTAAGGTCTCCCTGGAGCCTTCTTCTCTCCAGGCTAAAAAATAACCATTAGAAAAGTATTGCTTGAACAAACAATACACTGCAGTATCAGTTATAACCACTTCCATTGGTAATAGATTGATTAAAATCCCTTGCTGTAATCATTATCTCCACTATCTGAAATCCAGGATCTATAATAGATTGATTAAAATCCCTTTTCTCTAATCATTATCTCCACCATCTGAAATCCAGGATCTATAATAGATTGATTAAAATCCCTTGCTGTAATCATTATCTCCACCATCTGAAATCCAGGATTTATAATAGATTGATTAAAACCCCTTGCTCTAATCATTATCTCCACCATCATCTGAAATCCAGGATTTATAACAGATTGATTAAAATCCCTTTTCTCTAATCATTATCTCCATCATCATCTGAAATCCAGGATTTATAATAGATTGAATAAAAATGCCTTTTCTCTAATCATTATCTCCACCATCTGAAATCCAGGATCTATAATAGATTGATTAAAATCCCTTTTCTCTAATCATTATCTCCACCATCTGAAATCCAGGATCTATAATAGATTGATTAAAATTCCTGTCTCTAATCATTATCTCCACCATCTGAAATCCAGGATTTATAATAGATTGATTAAAATCCCTTTTCTCCAATCATTATCTCCACCATCTGAAATCCAGGATTTATAATAGATTGATTAAAATCCCTTGCTGTAATCATTATCTCCATCATCTGAAATCCAGGATTTATAATACATTGATTAAAATCCCTTTTCTCTAATCATTATCTCCATCATCATCTGAAATCCAGGATTTATAATAGATTGATTAAAACCCCTTTTCTCTAATCATTATCTCCACCATCTGAAATCCAGGATTTCAGATTTTACTTCTATTTTATTTCTATTTTACTGTTGGAATGCTGGGGGACACAAGACAGATTATGGATTTTGGAGCTGGTTAACATCAGAGATTTGATAATGGGATGCCTTGGCAAAAGCAAAGGGAACTTTGAAAATTAGACCTGGACTGCAAGAAGATTCAATCAGACAGGTTTACTGGAAAAAGAAAATCTCATTAAACTCTGCAAGCAAGAGATGTTGTTATATGCATAAATTTGTGTGTGTGATTGTAACCTGATCATTGTAGCACACATTGCTGGTCTCCCTAAAATTGAATATAAGTGTTTGTATCCCACAATAAAATCAGATCCTGATCACCAGCAGGCTCCTCATCTCTCTCCATCACCAACATTTTACCTGTACCCATATTTATTGGTTTATTGGTTAAAAACTCCTTAAAAGGTCTTGTGACCTGAGGCATGCAGTGAAGATGTGAGCTGAACTCACCCTTCCTGCCTGTGCAGAAAATAAGAAAAATAAACCACATCATCAAAAACAATTCAGAGGTCCCATCTG
Source organism: Agelaius phoeniceus (assembly GCF_051311805.1). Taxonomy (NCBI): domain Eukaryota; kingdom Metazoa; phylum Chordata; class Aves; order Passeriformes; family Icteridae; genus Agelaius; species Agelaius phoeniceus. The sequence continues at coordinate 2,656,558 of NC_135266.1, read as the reverse complement.
AATTCATTCAAAAATTCCTCACAACTCACAACCCCTTCCATTGTGTAATAAATTGATTAAAATCCCTTTCTCTAATCGTTATCTCCATCATCTGAAATCCAGGATTTACTTTAGCTGGATCAAACCTTGGGTTTGCCATCCTTAATCCTGAGGGACAAACTCCCAGGAAGGATCAGTCCCACCCCTACAAACCCCTGGGCACAAAGCAGAGCTCAGGTCTGTCACTAAACCTGGCTCCAGTCACACCCAGACTCCTCCTGGAGAAGGCATTTGGGAACCCAGGAGTTCCTCACCCTCCAGGGGACAATTCCTGCCCAAAATCCCATCAAATCCTGCTCTGGAGCCGTTCCCTGGGTGCTGTCCCCCCATCCCCAGAGCCCCTTTAGGGACTCTGGGCTCTCCCAAAACCTTTCCAGGCTCAACAATCCCAACTCTCCCAGCCTGTCTTCAGAAAAGAATCAAATTTTCATTTCTGCCTCCATTACCACCTGACATCTGTCCAACAAAAACATCTTGGGATTTCCTGTGCAACCTTCCCCACGTTTTCCACCTCCCAAGAAATCCTTTAATCCTGCAAGCTGTTGACAAAGCTCTCAAGATCAGGATCCTCCTCCTGCTCATTCAAAAATAATATTTCCTAACCCACTTTCAGTGCTTTCCTAAAATCCCATTTTTGTGCTTTAAAATTATTGAAATATTCCAGGAATGGGGCACCAAAAGCTTCAGACAAGTGAGAGCAGGTGGTAAAAGCCCCCAGGAAAAATGAGGGAAGGATTTCCCTTTGAAGCTCACAACTGCCTGAGCTTCACTTGCAGTGCAGAAAAGGAGCTCTGGCACTGGGGGAGCTTTGGGGAGTGGGAGTTCTCTCTAAAAAATGATTTATTCATTAAAAAAAACCCCAAACATGAACAAGAAACCACACAACTCTGCAAGTCTGCAGCTAAAAATCCACTCTGCTGAGTATTTTGTGGCCTCTTCCCTCTTTACCTGCAGAATTAGTTTTTGATGGAGCATTTGTTAACCACAAATGAATTGTAAATATTGAAATACAGAATTCCTGTTTAATTTAAACCCTGGCTTAGGAGGAGGGAAAGCATTTCCAGCCTGTGGCTCAGACTTTACTCTTTAATTCCAGTTTCAGTTCTGAATTCAGTCAAGGAGATCCAAATCGCAAAAGCATCGAGACAGAAACAGAGAAGTGTCAAAGGAAGAAGTCAAAGTTGATTTGCTTATTGTTGTGGAAATGCCAGGAAATTAACTTCTGGTCATTAATTATGGCACAGAAGAGGAAGAAGTGGCTCAGACTTGATAAAAAGCAAAAAAAGCAAAAAAAAAACCCACTCACTTGGAGGCTGCTCCAGCGTGGAACCTTTGCCTTCTGCTCTCTGGGGCTCAGTCACCTGCTGGCAAAAATATCAGATTACAAAACCCAAATCCATCTCCCTGACTGCATTTCAGCAAAGCCAAAAGCCCCAAAGCCCTCAGCAAGTACAGCAATGACAATGTGCTGCATTACCTTCCTCATCAAGGGGCACAGAAAGATCATCTCATTAGCAAAGGCCTTTTCTGATGGTTTTCCTCCCAAGTTTGCCTCAATCTCTGTTATCTACAAATCTGGCACAGAAACATCGCCCTGAGGAAGCCAAACTCCCAGAGATTTGCAGCAGACAATAAAAGCAAAGCCCTGAGCCCATCTGGGGCTTTCCCCAGCCTGTTTTTCTCTGCCCAAATCTCCATTTCCTGCCCTCCTGCTCTGGTTTCGTTTTCCCAGGGCCACGTCACGGCCCAGGGCCCTCCCCCTGCCCGGACAGACAAACAGCTCTGCCTCAAAATCCCGATTGTCCACCAGCATCTGCTGCATTCTGCAGCTTCTTCAGTGTGCAACTCATGGGCTACATTATAATATGTAAATGTTACATAAATATAGATTCTTATACATTTATAGTATATGTCTATATAGATGACATACTTATATATTCATATTTATATATTCATATTTAATAGATAATAAATTTAAATGCAATATATTTCTAATCTATAATAATTATAGATTAGAAATTATAATTATTATAATAAATTATATAAGTAATATTATAATTATAATAATACTATTATAACACTACTATACTATAATTATACTATTATAATAAATTATATAAGTAATATAATTTATTATAATAGCTTAATGAATATATAAATATATATTTATATATATATATCATACATGATAATATATATTATAATATAAATGAATAGACTATAATATTTTTATAAATATAAATAAAATATATTCATAAATTCATTAATATTTAATATATTATAATAACTATATTATAAAATAAACATTAAAATATAATTGACTATTATATTTTAATATTATATGAATATAGCATAATATTATTATATTATATTCGTATAAAATATTATATGAATATAATATATATTCATATAATGGATCTATAATATTATATGTATTTTATAATACAATATATTTATAAATGTAAATATAATATATTTATAGTATATTATATTTTAGTATTATATGAATATAGTATAATGTTATTATATTATATTATATTCGTATAAAATAGTATATGAATATAATATATATTCATATAACGTATCTATAATATTATATGTATTTTATAATACAATATATTTATAAATGTAAATATAATATATTTATAGTATATTATATTTAAATATATATATTGTATTTATAATACATTATATATATTATAAATATATCTTATAGCATATAAATTGCAATTGATTATCTTACCATAACGACAGCCAAGACAACAAAAATGCCACAAATATCTCTTTAAATTAATAATGACTTATTACTGATTTTAAATTGAAAAACTTCAAAATAAAATCTAAAAATATAAAAGTAAAAAAAAAACAAACATGACAACTCTTCCTCCAAACAACCAACTGAAAAATCCCAATTTCTGTGGTTGCTTTGGAAGGAAATATCCCAGGAAAATGCACAATTGCTGAAAGAATTGCACAGCTGCAGGCACAGCATTGCAGCTGGAATTCCTGCCATTCCAGCTGGAATTCCTGATATTCTAGATGGAATTCCTGCAGTTCCAGATGCAATTCCTGCAATCCTGGATCGAATTCCTGCATTTCCAGGTGCAATTCCTGCAATTGGAATTCCTGCAATCCCAGATGCAATTCCTGCCGTTCCAGGTGCAATTCCTGATATTCTAGATGGAATTCCTGCAGTTCCAGGTGGAATTCCTGCAATCCCAGGTGAAATTCCTGCAGGAATTCCTGCAGTGCCAGGTGGAATTCCTGCAATTGGAATTCCTGCAGTTCCAGGTGCAATTCCTGCAATCCTGGATCGAATTCCTGCATTTCCAGGTGCAATTCCTGAAGCTCCAGGTGGAATTCCAGAATTTCCAGAGGGAATTCCTGCAGTTCCAGCTGGAATTCCTGAAATTCCAGATGGAATTCCTGCAGTTCCAGCTGGAATTCCTGTAGGAATTCCTGCAATCCCAGGTGCAATTCCTGCAATCCCAGGTGCAATTCCTGCAGGAATTCCTGCAGTGCCAGGTGGAATCCCTGCAATTGGAATTCCTGCAATTCCAGGTGGAATTCCTGTAGGAATTCCTGCAATCCTGGATCGAATTCCTGCAGTTCCACGTGGAATTCCTGTAGGAATTCCTGCAGTTCCAGGTGGAATTCCTGCATTTCCAGGTGGAATTTCTCCAGTTCCAGCTGGAATTCCTGCAGTTGGAATTCCTGCAGCTCCAGGCCGAATTCCTGCAATTCCAGGTGGAACTATTTTTTTTAATAATAATTCCAGGTGGAATTATTTTTTTTCCTGCACTTCCAGGTGAAATTCCTGCAATTCCAAGTGGAATTCCTGAAGCTCCAGGTGCAATTCCTGCAATTGGAATTCCTGCAGTTCCAGGTGCAATTCCTGTAGGAATTCCTGCAGTTCCAGGTGGAATTTCTGAAGCTCCAGGTGGAATTTCTCCAGTTCCAGCTGGAATTCCTGAAATTCCAGGTAGAATTCCTGCAGTTCCAGGTGGAATTCCTGCAGTTGGAATTCCTGCAGCTCCAGGCTGAATTCCTGCAATTCCAGGTGGAACTATTTTTTTTTAACAATAATTCCAGGTGGAATTATTTTTTTTCCTGCACTCCCAGGAATTCCTGCAATCCCAGGTGCAATTCCTGCAATCCTGGATCAAATTCCTGCAGTTCCAGCTGGAATTCCTGAAACTCCAGGTGCAATTCCTGCAATTGGAATTCCTGCAGTTCCAGCTGGAATTCCTGCAGTTCCAACTGGAATTCCTGATATTCTAGATGGAATTCCTGCAGTTCCAGGTGCAATTCCTGAAATTCCAGATGGAATTCCTGCAGTTCCAGCTGGAATTCCTGTAGGAATTCCTGCAATCCCAGGTGCAATTCCTGCAGGAATTCCTGCAGTGCCAGGTGGAACTCCTGCAATTGGAATTCCTGCAATTTCAGGTGGAATTCCTGTAGGAATTCCTGCAATCCTGGATCGAATTCCTGCAGTTCCACGTGGAATTCCTGTAGGAATTCCTGCAGTTCCAGGTGGAATTCCTGTAGGAATTCCTGCAGTTCCAGGTGGAATTCCTGTAGGAATTCCTGCAGTTCCAGGTGGAATTCCTGCAACTGGAATTCCTGCAGTTGGAATTCCTGCAGCTCCAGGCCGAATTCCTGCAATTCCAGGTGGAACTATTTTTTTTTAATAATAATTCCAGGTAGAATTATTTTTTTCCTGCACTTCCAGGTGCAATTCCTGCAATCCCAGGTGCAATTCCTGCAGTTCCAGGTGGAATTCCTGCATTTCCAAGTGGAATTCCTGAAGCTCCAGAGGGAATTCCTGCAATTGGAATTCCTGCAGTTCCAGGTGGAATTCCTGTAGGAATTCCTGCAGTTCCAGGTGGAATTCCTGCAATTCCAGGAGGAATTCCTGCATTTCCAGGTGCAATTCCTGCAATTCCAGGAGGAATTCCTGAATTTCCAGCTGTACCTTGTCTGTCTCCTGGTTTTCAGCCCCCTGGGGCTCTTTGGGCTCATCCTGGCTCCTCTTCCTCTCCTTTTCTGCCCCTTTCTGCTCCTGGGAAGTTCCTGGAGCAGATTTTGAGGAAGTGCAGTCCCTGATGTGGAAAAACAGAGAATTCCTGGGTTTTTCTCCATGTTTTAGACAAATATACCATGAAAAAATCAGATTAATAAAAATTAATCTCACCCCTCTTGGAGGAGTGTAATCCCATAAATATATAATATATATTCATTTATATAGAATATAAAATAATAATTTATATCTATTGAGTGTAATCCCATAAATATATAATATATATTCATTTATATAGAATATAAAATAATAATTTATATCTATTATAAATATAAAAACCTAAAGGATTTAATCAGGCTTTTTTTACAGCTCCAAACTTGTGCAAAGATGCAGCAACAGCAAAAAAAATCCACAAATAAAAACATTTCATAAAATAATAAAATAAAAAAATGATGTTAAAAACCACCTCGATTTTCTACAAAAATTGGAACTGAATGATTAAATTTATCTATTTAGAAGTTAAATAATTAATAATGGGAATTAATTGTTGAAAATGCCCTGGCCCCACACTGCTTTGGATGCTGAAGTTTATAGAGTTCATAGAAATCCTCAGCACTTCTGACCAATTTATTAATTCTGGTTTTATTTCCTGATGGACAACAAAATGTATGCAGTATCTGCATGATGTAGCACTTAACCATAATTTTAAAAAAAATCTATTTTAAAATCTATTAAAAATCTATTAAAAATCAGTTAGAAATCAATGAATTAAATCGATGAATTAAATCAACAAGAAACCAATTTTAAATGAACCAAAAAAAAGCCAATTTTTTTAAAGAATCAATTAAAAATCAGTTAAAAATCAATGAATTAAATCAAGGAAAAATCAATGAAAAAATAAACTAAAAATCAACGGAAAAATCAACGAAAAAATCAATTAAAAATCAATTTAAAACAAACAAAAAAAACCTGTCAATAAAAATCAATGAAAAATCAACCAAAAAATCAATGAAAAATCAATTTCACATGAAGCAAAAAACATTGTCAAATTTTTAAAGAATCAACAAAAAATCAATGAAATTCAAGGAAAAATCAACCAAAAAAATCAATGAAAAACCAATTTAAAATGAACCAAAAAATATTGCCAATTTTTTAAAAGGTCAATGCAAAATGAATAAAAAAACCAGTGAAAAAGGAACAAAAAATGAACAGAATAAATGAAAAATCAATGAAAAATCAATTTAGAATGAATGAAAAAAAATCACTAATTTTTAAAAAATCAACGAAAAATCAACCGAAAAATCAATGAAAAATCAACCCAAAATCAACCCAAAATCTACCCAAAACCTACCAAAAATCTACCAAAAATCAACGAAAAATCTACCAAAAATCAACGAAAAATCAACCGAAAATCAACCAAAAATCAACGAAAAATCAACCGAAAATCAACCAAAAATCAACCAAAAATCAACCAAAAATTCAACCAAAAATCAACCAAAAATCAACCAAAAAATCAACGAAAATCAACCAAAAGTCAACCAAAATTCAACCAAAAAATCAACCGAAAATCCACCGAAAAATCCACCGAAAAATCAACTGAAAATCAACCAAAAAATCAACCAAAAAATCAACCAAAAAATCAACCAAAAAATCGCCAAAAAAATCTACCAAAAATCAACCAAAAATCAACCCAAAATTCAACAAAAAATCGACGAAAAATCAACGAAAAATCAACCAAAATTCAACCAAAAAATCAACCAAAAAATCAACCGAAAATCCACCGAAAAATCAACCAAAATTCAACCAAAATTCAACCGAAAATCAACCGAAAAATCAACCAAAATTCAACCAAAAATCAACCAAAAAATCATCCAAAAAATCAACCAAAAATCCACCGAAAAATCAACTGAAAATCAACCAAAAAATCAACCAAAAAATCAACCGAAAATCGACCAAAAATTTACCAAAAAATATACCAAAAATCTACCAAAATTCTACCAAAAAATCAGCCACAAATCAATCACCCGAAAATCAACCGAAAATCAACCGAAAAATCAACCGAAAAATCAACCGAAAAATCAACCGAAAAATCTACCAAAAAATCTACCAAAAATCAATCAAAAATCAACCAAAAATCAACCAAAAATCTACCAAAAAAATCAACCAAAAATCAACCAAAAAATCAACCGAAAATCAACCGAAAAATCAACCGAAAATCAACCGGAAAATCAACCGAAAAATCTACCAAAAAAATCAACCAAAAAAATCAACTGAAAATCAACCGAAAAATCCACCGAAAAATCAACTGAAAATCAACCAAAAAATCAACCAAAAAATCAACCAAAAATCAACCAAAAAATCAACCAAAAAATCACCCAAAAAATCAACCAAAAACCCAACCAAAAACCCAAGCAAAAAATCAACCAAAAATCAACTGAAAAATCAACCAAAAATCAATCAACCAAAAATCAACCAAAAAAATCAGCGAAAAATCAACAGAAAAATCAACAAAAAAATCTACCAAAAATCTACCAAAAATCAATGAAAAATCTACCAAAAATCTACCAAAAATCAACAAAAAAATCAACCAAAAAATCAACAAAAAAATCAGCAAAAAAATCAATCAACCAAAAATCCACCAAAAAATCAACGCAAAATTAACCCAAAAATCAACCCAAAAATCAATGCGAAATCAACCCAAAAATCAACCAAAAAATCAACCCAAAAATCAACCACAACCCAACCCAAATTCCCCCCAAACCAACCCCTTACTTTTTCTCTTGCAGAGGCCTCCTCGCCCTCAGTTTGTGCTCCGTCCCTACAATAACCCAGAGAAGGAGGAATTAAAACCAAGCCCCAGCTCCCTGAGCACAACCCCAGCTGTGCCATCCCAGGGTTACCCCAGCTCTCCTGGCAGCTGTGCCTCAGTTTCTCCTTCTGCTGGACGAGCTCCTTGATCCCCTCGGCGCTGTTCTGGCACAGCTCCTGCGCCTTCTCGTTGGCCACCAGGGCCAGCTCAGCCTTGCCCAGCAGGGCCAGGGCTTTGCAGTAGTGGTAGTGACCCTAGGATGAAAGAAAAAAGAAGAAAAAATTCAATTAAATCAGGATTTTATGGTTTTAGCCACACCAAGGAGAGGAGGATTTAATAGGAAATCTTGCTGCAGTAGCAGCAAAAAAAGTGAATTTTGTGTAATCCAGAGAGTGAGCTGCTGTCAGCTGATGGAAAATCAGATTTGGACTGGAACAGGGATAAGTCATTGGAAAAAAGGAAATTTGGGTGGTTTGTTTTTTGCTTTCTCTGCTTTGGAAAAGAGCAAATTTGCTTTTTCTTCTCTAATCTCAGCCACTTTGCAATGTTGTAAGTATCTGTTGTTTACTCTCCTTCAGGCCAGGAATATTGGCAAATACCTGTTGGCCATTAACCAGGAGTTTTCTATGTATCTAAAGGCATTTTTTAAAGTATTCTGATAACTCCCAGCATAATAAACATTTTGTTCTGTCCTGACACATGCCAAGCACCTCAAAATAACATTTTAAACCTAAAACCCAAGCAAAATGCACTTGGCAGAATCCTCAGCCCACAAAGCTCTGTGTCCACTCATGAAAAATCAGCTCTGGGTTCTCCTCTTGCTCTAAAATGCCAAAATAAAATAAAATAAAATACAATTTTGGAATGTGCAAGAAACCAACCTTTGGCCAGTCAGGCTTGAGAACTATGGCTCTTTTTCCATCCAGGACAGCTCTCCTGAGAGAAAGGGAGGGGAAACAAGAGGAATTTGTTATTTATAGCTTTATACGTTATATATATATAAAATAATAATTTTATATATATATATATATATATATATATATATATATATATATATATATATATATATATTAAAAAATTATATATATAATTATATATATAATTATATATTCTGATATATATTATACACTATATAAATATATAATATATAAAACATACAATATATAAAACAAATCTATATAATACATAGTATATGTATATAAAATATAATATGTATATATATATAAGATATATATATGTAAGATATACATACGTATATATCTTATATATTATACATATCTTATATATTTATATTTTTATATATATATTTTCTATAAATAAATAAATAAATAAATATACACATATATATTTAAAAATCTCCAGGCTGGTGTAAAAATAAATAAAATAAATACAAAAATAACATAAATACAAAAAAAAAAAAAAAAAAAAAAAAAAAAAAAAAAAAAAAAACACACACCAAAAAACAAAAACCCCCCAAAATAATAAAAATACAAAAAATACAAAAAACCCCACCATAAATACAAATCTAATATATGAGAATATAAAAATTAAAAATGGAATTAAATAAATAAATAAAAAAATTAATTAATTAATTAATTAATTTAATGAATAAATAAAATAAAATAAAAAGGGAACAGCAGCTCATATGGAAATTATGAAATGGTTTGGGGTTTTTTTCCAAACTATGGAATGATTTGGGTTTTTTTCCCAAACTATGGAATGGTTTGGGGTTTTTTCCCAAACGCTGGAAATGGTTTGGGGGTTTTTTTCCCAAACTATGGAAAGGTTTGGGGTTTTTTCCAAACTATGGAAAGGTTTGGGGTTTTTTTCCCAAACTAGGGAATGGTTTGGGGTTTTTTTCCAAACTATGGAATGGTTTGGGGTTTTTTCCCAAACTATGGAATGGTTTCGGGTTTTTTCCCAAACTATGAAATGGTTTGGGTTTTTTTTTCCAAACTATGAAATGGTTTGGGGTTTTTTTCCCAAACTATGGAATGATTTGGGGTTTTTTTTTTCCAAACTATAGAATGGTTTGGGTTTTTTTTTCCCAAACTATGGAATGGTTTGGGGTTTTTTCCCAAACTCTGGAATGGTTTGGGGTTTTTTTCCAAACTATGGAATGGTTTGGGGTTTTTTCCCAAATGATGGAATGGTTTGGGGTTTTTTTTTTCCAAACTATGGAATGGTTTGGGTTTTTTTCCCAAACTATGAAATGGTTTGGGGTTTTTTTCCAAACTATGGAATGGTTTGGGGTTTTTTTCCAAACTATGGAATGGTTTGGGGTTTTTTTTCCCAAACTAGGGAATGGTTTGGGGTTTTTTTCCCAAACTAGGGAATGGTTTGGGGTTTTTTCCCAAACTAGGGAATGGTTTGGGGTTTTTTCCCAAACTATGGAATGGTTTGGGATTTTTTCAAACTATGGAATGGTTTGGGATTTTTTCAAACTATGGAATGGTTTGGGTTTTTTTCAAACTATGGAATGGTTTGGGGTTTTTTTCCAAACTATGGAATGGTTTGGGGTTTTTCCAAACTATGGAATGGTTGGGGTTTTTCCCAAACTATGGAATGGTTTGGGTTTTTTTTTTCCAAACTATGGAATGGTTTGGGGTTTTTTTCCCAAACTATGGAATGGTTGGGGTTTTTTTTCCCAAACTATGGAATGATTTGGGTTTTTTCCCAAACTATGAAATGGTTTGGGGTTTTTTTCCCAAACTATGGAATGGTTTGGGTTTTTTTCCCAAACTATGGAATGGTTTGGGGTTTTTTCCCAAACTATGGAATGGTTTGGGGTTTTTTCCCAAACTATGGAATGGTTTGGGGTTTTTTCCAAACTATGGAATGATTTGAGGTTTTTTCCCAAACTATGGAATGGTTTGGGGTTTTTTCCCAAACTATGAAAAGGTTTGGGGTTTTTACAAACTATGGAATGGTTTGGGTTTTTTTCCAAAACAATGGAAATGGTTTAGGGTGGCAAAGGGCCTCCAATCCCCCCAGTTCCACCCCAAACTGAGCGGGGCCACCTTGCACCACCCCCAGGCTGCTCCAAGAGCAAACCCACCCTGGCCATGAACCCTTCCAGGGATCCATATCCACCCCCAACTGCAGCCACACAACCAGAAACAACGTTTAGGGCTTTAGAAAATGCAATTTATTCCCAATCCATTCCCTTTTTGCAAGCAGCTCAGGCCAGGGGTCACTCACCCGTACTGCCTGGTGAGAATGAAGCACAGAGCTCGGTTCCCATACAGCAGGTGGTTGGTAGGGCTGGCAAAAATAACATTATCAAGGGTTAATAATGGTTACTGCTACTGGAATCACTGGGGAGAAGGGAGAAAATGGGATTTTCACCAGATCTGCCTGCAAAAAACCCCACACAGAAAACCCCGTGGGTTTATTTGTTCATTAGAATTGGGGGATCATTCCTAAGGTTTGGGGCCATCAATGCAACTTCCAATTAGTTAATAATGGTTATTCCTATTGAAATCCCTAAGGAGAAGGAAAAAAAATTGAATTTTCATCAGATTTGCCTGAAAAATTCCACATAGAAAACCCTATGTGTTTATATGGGAATGTTCATTGTAATTGTGGGATCATTTGCAAGTTTTGGGGCCATCAATGCAACTCCCAATCAATTCAAATTATTCTCAGCCAACTCAGAGTTAATAATAGCTATTGCTATTGAAAACTCTAAGGAGAAGGAAAAAAATGGGATTTTCACCAGATTTGCTTGCAAAGGAGAAGAAAAAATTGAATTTTCACCAGATTTGCCTGCAAAAACTCCACACAGAAAACCCCATTGGTCTGCATGGCAATGTTCATTAGAATTGTGGGATCATTTGTAAGTTTTGGGGCCATCAATGCAACTTCCTATTAATTCAAATTATTCTCAGCCTGCTCAGAGTTAATCATGGCTATTCCTACTGAAAACCTTAAGGAGAAGGAAAAAAATGGGATTTTCACCAGATTTGCCTGAAAAAAACTCCACATAGAAATATGTGTTTATATGGCAATGTTCATCAGAATTGTGGGATCATTTGCAAGTTTTGGGGCCATCGATGCAACTTCCAATCAATTCAAATTATTCTGAGCCAGTTCAGAGTTAATCATGGCTATTCCTATTGAAAACCTTAAGGAGAAGGAAAACATTTGAATTTTCACCAGATTTGCTTGCAAAGAAGAAGAAAAAATTGAATTTTCATCAGATTTCCCTGCAAAAACTCCACACAGAAATATGGCTTTATATGGGAATGTTCATTGTAATTGTGGGATCATTTGTAAGTTTTGGGGCCATCAATGCAACTTTCAATTAATTCAAATTATTCTCAGCCAACTCAGAGTTAATCATGGCTATTCCTATTGAAAACCTAAAGGAGAAGGAAAACATTTGAATTTTCACCAGATTTGCTTGCAAAGAAGAAGAAAAAATTGAATTTTCACCAGATTTGCCTGCAAAACCTCCACACAGAAACTCCCATGGATTTATATGGGAATGTTCATTGTAATTGTGGGATCATTTGCAATTTTGGGACTACTAAGGCAACTTCCAATTAATTCAAATTATTCTCAGCCAGTTCAGAGTTAGTAATAGCTATTGCTATTGAAAACTGTAAGGAGAGGAAAAAATGGTATTTTCACCAGATTTGCCTGCAAAGGCGGAGAAAAAAGTTGAATTTTCACCAGATTTGCCTGCAAAAACTCCACATAGAAATATGGGTTTAAATGGGAATGTTCATTGTAATTGTGGGATCATTTGTAAGTTTTGGGGCCATCAATGCAACTTCCAATTAATTCAAATTATTCTGAGCCAGCTCAGAATAGGCTGTTTCAATAGGCTATTCCTATTGAAAACATTAGGGAGAAAAAATTGAATTTTCATCAGATTTGCCTGCAAAAACTCCACACAGAAATATGGGTTTATATGGGGATGTTCATTAGAATTGTGGGATCATTTGTAAGTTTTGGGGCCATCAATGCAACTTCCTATTAATTTGAATTATTCTCAGCCAGTTCAGAGTTAATCATGGCTATTCCTATTGAAAACCTTAAGGAGAAGGAAAAAAATTGAATTTTCACCTGATTTCCCTGCAAAAGTGAAGAAAAAACTGAATTTTTCACCAGATTTGCCTGCAAAAACTCCACACAGAAACTCCCATTGGTTTGCATGGGAATGTTCATTAGAATTGTGGGATCATTTGTAAGTTTTGGGGCCATCAATGCAACTTCCAATTAATTCAAATTATTCTCAGCCAACTCAGAGTTAATAATGGCTATTGCTATTGAAAACCTTAAGGAGAAGGAAAAAATTTAATTTCACCAGAATTGCTTGCAAAGCAGAAGAAAAAACTGAATTTTCACCAGATTTGTCTGAAAAAAATTCCACAGAGAAATATGGGTTTATATGGGAATGTTCATTAGAATTGTGGGATCATTTGTAAATTTTGGGGCCATTAATGCAACTTCCAATCAATTCAAATTATTCTCAGCCTTCTCTTCAAAAGCAGCTCAGAGTTTTTAATGGTTATTCCTACTGAAAACCCTAAGGAGGAGGAAAAAAATGGGATTTTCACCAGATTTGCCTGCAAAAACTCCACACAGAAACTCCCATGGGTTTATATGGGAATGTTCATTGTAATTGTGGGATCATTTGTAAGTTTTGGGGCCATTAATGCAACTTCCAATTAATTCAAATTATTCTCAGCCAGCTCAGAGTTAATCATGGCTATTCCTATTGAAAACCTTAAGGAGAAGGAAAAAATTTGAATTTTCACCAGATTTGCTTGCAAAGAAGAAGAAATAACTGAATTTTCATCAGATTTGCCTGCAAAAACTCCACACAGAAAACCCTGTGGGTTTATATGGGAATGTTCATCAGAATTGTGGGATCATTTATAAGTTTTGGGGCCATTCATGCAACTCCCAATTAGTTAATAAGGACTATTCCTACTGAAATCCCTAAGAAGAAAAATATAAAAAGGGATTTTCACCAGGTCTGCCTGCAAGAACTCCACACAGAAAACCCCATGGGTTTATATGGGAATGTTCATTGTAATTGTGGAATAATTTGCAAGTTTTGGGGCCATTAATGTAACTTCCAATCAATTCAAATTATTCTGAGCCAGCTCAGAGTTAATCATGGCTATTCCTATTGAAAACCTTAAGGAGAAGGAAAAAAATGGGATCTTCACCAAATTTGCCTGCAAAGGATGAGAAAAAATTGAATTTTCACCAGATTTGCCTGCAAAAACTCCACACAGAAACTCCCATGGGTTTATATGGGAATGTTCATTGTAATTGTGGAATAATTTGAAAGTTTTGGGGCCATCAATGCAAACTTCCTATTAATTCAAATTATTCTCAGCCAACTCAGAGTTAGTAATAGCTATTGCTATTGAAAACTGTAAGGAGAGGAAAAAATGGTATTTTCACCATATTTGCCTGCAAAGGAGGAGAAAAAATTGAATTTTCACCAGATTTGCCTGCAAAAACTCCACAGAGAAATATGGGTTTAAATGGGAATGTTCATTGTAATTGTGGGATCATTTGTAAGTTTTGGGGCCATTAATGCAACTTTCAATTAATTCAAATTATTCTCAGCCAGTTCAGAGTTAATCATGGCTATTCCTATTGAAAACCCTAAGGAGAAGGAAAAAAATGGGATTTTCACCAGATTTGCCTGAAAAAAACTCCACATAGAATTATGGGTTTATATGGGAATGTTCATTAGAATTGTGGGATCATTTGCAAGTTTTGGGGCCATCAATGCAAACTTCCTATTAATGCAAATTATTCTCAGCCAACTCAGAGTTAATCATGGTTATTCCTATTGAAAACCCTAAGGAGTTGGAAAAAGTTTGAATTTTCACCAGATTTGCTTGCAAAAGAGAAGAAAAAATTGAATTTTTCACCAGATTTGCCTGCAGAAACTCCACACAGAAAACCCTATGTGTTTATATGGGAATGTTCATTAGAATTGTGGGATCATTTGTAAGTTTTGGGGCCATCAATGCAACTTCCTATTAATTCAAATTATTCTCAGCCAACTCAGAGTTAGTAATAGCTATTGCTATTGAAAACTGTAAGGAGAGGAAAAAATGGTATTTTCACCAGATTTGCCTGCAAAGGAGGAGAAAAAAGTTGAATTTTCACCAGATTTGCCTGCAAAAACTCCACATAGAAATATGGGTTTAAATGGGAATGTTCATTAGAATTGTGGGATCATTTGCAAGTTTTGGGGCCATCAATGCAAACTTCCTATTAATGCAAATTATTCTCAGCCAGCTCAGAGTTAATCGTGGTTATTCCTATTGAAAACCCTAAGGAGAAGGAGAAAAATGGGATCTTCACCAGATCTGCCTGCAAAGGATGAGAAAAAATTGAATTTTTCACCAGATTTGCCTGCAAAAACTCCACACAGAAAACCCTGTGGGTTTATATAGGAATGTTCATTGTAATTGTGGAATAATTTGCAAGTTTTGGGGCCATCGATGCAACTTCCAATTAATTCAAATTATTCTGAGCCAGCTCAGAATAGGCTGTTTCAATAGGCTATTCCTATTGAAAACCTGAAGGAGAAAAAATTGAATTTTCATCAGATTTGTCTGCAAAAACTCCACACAGAAATATGGGTTTATATGGGAATGTTCATTAGAATTGTGGGATCATTTGTAAGTTTTGGGGCCATTGATGCAACTTCCTATTAATTTGAATTATTCTCAGCCAGCTCAGAGTTAATAATAGCTATTGCTATTGAAAACTGTAAGGATAAGGAAAAAAATTGAATTTTCACCAGATTTGCCTGCAAAAACTCCACACAGAAAACCCTGTGGGTTTATATGGGAATGTTCATCAGAATTGTGGGATCATTTGCTAGTTTTGGGGCCATTAATTCCAATTATTCTCATGCTGCTGTTAGAAGCAGCCCAGCCCTGCAGCTCCTGGAACCCACATGACTTCCTGTGCACCAGCCCCAGGATTTCCTGGTTTTCCACCCAGTTCTGCTTTTCCCTTCCCGGCCTTGCCACAGTTTTGCAAGAAGGTGAAATCAGCTCAAATGTGGGACCAAAACCCCTCCTGCCACGTGGCATTTATGGGGATTCAAATGGATTTATTCCCAGAGTATTGGAAATGAATGGATTAAATTGAATTGTACATGATGAGATGTTGGTGTAGATAAAAGGGAGGGGAAATAAATCAAAAATCCTGATCCTTTGCAGGGCATAATTGTAAAGCTACAGAACTCAAAAAATGAAAAAATCCAACTCTTGGCACAAGGGGGTTTTGTGGAAAGTGGGATTTTATCAATTTTCCTGCATTTTAGGGCCACCTGGATGAGTAAAATCAGCATTTTCATGAGCACAGCACCAATGGTGAACACACCAACCCTGCTGACATTCCAAGGGAAGGGGAAAAATGCCCTAAAAATTCCCATTTCATCCCTTTCTCCCTTCTCCAGAGCCTTTCAGGAAGAAACTGAACAAAGGTTTCAAAAGGAAACAAAGCCTGAGAGCTGCCAAGAACAGGCAGGGAAATATTTGCTCTTTGCTGCTTTTGCATCATGGGAATAAAGAGAAATAATGATAAATATTGGCAACATTTGCAAGAGCATTTCGAGGGAAAACACCCAAAGTGGCTGCTCTTGGTTGTCCACACCAAAGAATTAAAGGAATTTTTAAATTATTGGAAGAATTCATTTAAAATTAAAATTATCCATATTAAAATAATTTATTTTTCTTGCAGGCTTGCTCCTCTTCTTCTTGGCCATTTGAAGCCCTAAAAGGACTTTTGGAGCAGAAAAAAACCAACTAAAAAAATAGAATTAAAATGGGTTAGAGGGCTTTTTTTAAAAATTAGGCATCATTTGGCCTCTAATTCAAGTGGCTGATGCAAAATTGCACAAAATGAGGAGAAAATGGAAGAAGTTGAGCTCAGTTCTTACCATAACTCGATGGCTTTGGTGTAGGACATGATGGCAGAGCCCAGGGCTCCCTGGGAAAATTCTGTATTTCCTTTCTGCTTCATGGCTTCACTCTTCTGTGGGACCAGGAAAAAACCAATTAATGCACCAAATTCATTCATTTCAGCAGTGTAAAAGTCATTACTTCATCTAAGTGGGACAGGGAAAAACCAATTTATGCACCAAATTCATTCAATTCAGCAGTGTAAAAGTCATCATTTCATCTAAGTGGGACAGGGAAAAAACCAATTTATGCACCAAATTCATTCAATTCAGCAGTGTAAAAGTCATTATTTCATCTAAGTGGGACAGGGAAAAAACAATTTGTGCACTAAACTCCTTAAATTCAGCAGTATAAAGATCATTATTTCATGCAAGTGGGACCAGGAACAGAAAATTTATGCACTAAACTCATTAAATTCAGCAGTGCAAAGGTCATTATTTCATGCAAGTGGGACCAAAACAGAAAATTTATCCACCAAATTTTATCCACCAAATTTTATCCACCACATTTTGGCCACCACATTTTATCCACCACATTTTGGCCACCACATTTTGGCCACCACATTTTATCCACCACATTTTATCCACCACATTTTGTCCACCACATTTTGTCCACCACATTTTGTCCACCACATTTTGTCCACCACATTTTGGCCACCACATTTTGGCCACCACATTTTGGCCACCACATTTTATCCACCACATTTTATCCACCACATTTTATCCACCACATTTTATCCACCACATTTTATCCACCACATTTTATCCACCACATTTTATCCACCACATTTTATCCACCACATTTTGGCCACCACATTTTGGCCACCACATTTTATCCACCACATTTTGGCCACCACATTTTGGCCACCACATTTTGGCCACCACATTTTGGCCACCACATTTTGGCCACCACATTTTGGCCACCACATTTTGGCCACCACATTTTGGCCACCACATTTTGGCCACCACATTTTATCCACCACATTTTATCCACCACATTTTATCCACCACATTTCGTCCACCACATTTTGGCCACCACATTTTATCCACCACATTTCGTCCACCACATTTCGGCCACCACATTTCGGCCACCACATTTCGGCCACCACATTTTATCCACCAAATTTTATCCACCACATTTTGGCCACCACATTTTGGCCACCACATTTCGGCCACCACATTTTGGCCACCACATTTCGGCCACCACATTTTGGCCACCACATTTTGGCCACCACATTTTATCCACCAAATTTTGTCCACCAAATTTTATCCACCAAATTTTGTCCACCAAATTTTATCCACCACATTTTGGCCACCACATTTTATCCACCACATTTCGTCCACCACATTTCATCCACCACATTTCGGCCACCACATTTCGGCCACCACATTTTGGCCACCACATTTTATCCACCAAATTTTGTCCACCAAATTTTATCCACCACATTTTGGCCACCACATTTTGGCCACCACATTTTGGCCACCACATTTTATCCACCACATTTTGTCCACCACATTTTATCCACCACATTTTGGCCACCACATTTTGGCCACCACATTTTATCCACCACATTTTATCCACCACATTTTATCCACCACATTTTATCCACCACATTTTGGCCACCACATTTTCTGTTCTGGCCCCACTTACATGAAATAATGCCCATTATTACTGAATTGAAGGAGTTTCGTGGATAAACTCCTTGAATGCAGCAGTGTAAAAGTCATTATTTCATGTAGTAAAGGGAATTTTTGATGTCAGAATTAAACACTCGAGTTTTTGAAATATTTCTCTTCAATAATTGGGTTTTTTTAACAGTCAGAACCCCCCTAAAAATGCCCCAAACAAACCCTGAGAGTTTCTCTCACCTTCCTGGAGCTCTCACAGGTCCGAGCTCGGAGTTCTGCCACTAAATCATAATCCTCCAGTGCCACCTTGGTGATGTAACGCTTCCCTGGGGAGGAAATTCAGGGGAGCAAGGAGGGTGAAGAAATTCCCACTAAAAAAAAATCCCACTAAAAAAAATCCCACTAAAAAAAATCTCACTAAAAAAAATCCCACTAAAAAAAAATTCCCACTAAAAAAAAATTCCCACTAAAAAAAAAATCCCACAAAAAATCCCACTAAAAAAAATCCCACTAAAAAAAAAATTCCCACTAAAAAAAATTCCCACTAAAAAAAAATCCCACTAAAAAAAAATCCCACTAAAAAAAAATTCCCACTAAAAAAAATCCCACTAAAAAAAATCCCACTAAAAATTCCACAAAAAAAATTCCCGCTAAAAAAATCCCACTAAAAAAATTCCCACTAAAAAAAATTCCCACTAAAAAAAATCCCACTAAAAAAAATCCCACTAAAAAAACATCCCACTAAAAAAAAATCCCACTAAAAAAAATCCCACTAAAAAAAATCCCACTAAAAAAAAAATCCCACTAAAAAAATTCCCGCTAAAAAAAATCCCACTAAAAAAAAAATCCCACAAAAAAAAATCCCACAAAAAAAATCCCACAAAAAAAATCCCACAAAAAATCCCACTAAAAAAAATTCCCACTAAAAAAAAAATTCCCACTAAAAAAAAATCCCACTAAAAAAAAATTCCCACTAAAAAAAAATCCCACTAAAAAAAAAATTCCCACTAAAAAAAATTCCCACTAAAAAAAAAAATCCCACTAAAAAAAATTCCACTAAAAAAAAATCCCACTAAAAAAATTCCCACTAAAAGTCCTGCTCTGCTCCTGCCTGCTCCCAAAATCTGCAACAAATTCAGCAACAGGAGCAGCCCAAATCATCATCATTGTTATTATTATTATTACTATTATTATTGTTATTATTATATTATCATTATTACTATCATCACTATTATTATTGTCATTGTTATTATTATATTATAAATTATATCTAATTTCCATAATTACATAAAAATATATAAAAATTATATATAATATATAAATACATTATATATATATAAAATAAATATATAAATATAAATATATATATTTATATATCCTACATAATATATAATATATAACATATTATATATTATATAATTTTTATAATCTACATTATATATATTGTATAAATGACAATATATAATAAATTCGATATGAATTATATATATGATATATATAATTACATAAAATTATAAGATTATAATTTTATCTAAGTATATATATAATTATACAATTGCATAAAAGTATAATAAAATTATACTTAATATATAATTATATAATTACATAAAAGTATAATAAAATTATACTTTTATATAATTATATATAATAATATAATTACATAGAATTATAATAAAATTATATTTTTATATAATTATATATAATAGTATATACAATATATATACTATATACAATATATATAGTATATATACAATATACAATATAGTATATACAATATATATAGTATATATACAATATACAATATAGTATATACAATATATATAGTATATATACAATATACAATATAGTATATACAATATATATACTATGTATATAATAGTATATACAATATATATACTATATATAATCACTATTATTGATATCTATTCTATAATTATATACAACTATAGAACATATCTTGTAAATCATAATTATATATAATTGTAAAATATTATATAATTATATATTATATAATATAGGCTATATATATATATATAAATTATATAGAATTATATATTATATATTAACATATGATAAAATATAATAATGCTAACGATAATTATAATGACAATAAAAATAATTTCCTAGTGGAGAAAGTGGGAGGGTTTGGAGGGAAATGCCCTTGGAAAAGTGGAGGGTTTGGAGGGAAATGCCCTTGGAAAAGTGGAGGGTTTGCAGGGAAATGCCCTTGGAAAAGTGGAGGATTGGGAGGGAAATGCCCTTGGAAAAGTGGAGGGTTTGGAGGGAAATGCCCTTGGAAAATGTGTAGGATTGGGAGGGAAATGCCCTTGGAAAAGTGGAGGGTTTGCAGGGAAATGCCCTTGGAAAAGTGGAGGATTGGGAGGGAAATGCCCTTGGAAAAGTGGAGGATTGGGAGGGAAATGCCCTTGGAAAAGTGGATGATTGGGAGGGAAATGCCCTTGGAAAAGTGGAGGATTGGGAGGGAAATGCCCTTGGAAAAGTGGAGGATTGGGAGGGAAATGCCCTTGGAAAAGTGGAGGATTGGGAGGGAAATGCCCTTGGAAAAGTGGAGGATTGGGAGGGAAATGCCCTTGGAGAAGTGGAGGATTTGCAGGGAAATGCCCTTGGAGAAGCCTGGGATGGCAATAAAAGCAGATTTAATGCTTTCCAGAAGAGAACAGTGATATTTTTCCCCATTTTTGGCCCTCTGCAGGGTGCCCACTCACACTCAGAGAAGAACATGGCCAGGATGACCCTGCCAAAGTCGCCCATCTGCTCCAGGTCCTGCAGCATGCTGGAGTCCCCCACACACCTGACCCAGTCCAGCGCCTCTCCAAGGTGGAACTGGCCCTGGTGGAATTGGGGAAAAACCACAGAAAATCGAGGAAAAGTCATGAACTGGCACAGCAAAGCCTTGGGGCTCTCCCCTCTGCCTCTGTTCAGCTGATTTTCAAATGGACAGCAATAAATAAATACAAATATTTGAATTATCCCCAGAGCTCCAGCACAGCACAGCCACAAAATCAGAGCGGACTTGCAACAGGAAGAATTCAAATGGTGGAATTGCATTTAGAAGCTTTTGAAATGATTGAAAAATAACAAAAAACCTGAAAAATTTGTTTAGAAACATTCTGGTAATGACTGAAATTATTAAAAAATAAAACCCCTGAAAATTTGATTTAGAAACTTTCTTGTGATGATTGATTGAACTTATTAAAGAAAATAATAAAAACCCCCTTGAATTTGGTTTAGAAACTTCCCTTTCTCCCTTCTCCAGAGCCCAGAAATTCCTTGTGATTCCCATTCACTCCTTGTGATGACTGAAATTATTGAAAGACTCTCCCAAACCATTCCAGAAACTCACATTTTCTATCCCAGTGCCAATCCTCAGGATGCCACTGATGAAATGGGGGATGTTCTGCAACAAGGATAAAAAAAAAAAAAACAAATTAAAAATCAATTCTTGAGAGGAGATAATTGGAATTTCTGCCTGCTCAGGTGCAGCTCAGTGAATCTGAATCTGCTGGAATCCACCATCCCTGGGGCAGCTGCATTCCTGATTTTTGTTGAGAAATAAATGAGCAGAGAGGATTCCTGTGAGATCTGCTGAGGAAATTCTGCCCCTCCGAGCCCTTGTGCAGCTCCCAAAACCCCAAAGAACCCCAAAGCTGAGACACCCCAAAATCTGCTCCTCCAAATCTACTCTACTCTTGGATCTACAACCCAGAAAATGAAGAGGAATTAAATAAGAAATGTGTTATAGCTATATTCATAACATAAAATACACTTAAATTCATAAAATAAAATACACATAAATCTATAAAATAAAATACACCTAAATTTATAAAATAAAATAAAATACACCTATATTTATAACATAAAATACACCTAAATTCATAAAATAAAATACACCTAAATTCATAAAATAAAATACACCTAAATCTATAAAATAAAATAAACCTAAATTCATAAAATAAAATACACCTAAATTCATAAAATAAAATACACCTAAATCTATAAAATAAAATACACCTAAACTTATAAAATAAAATAAACCTAAATTTATAAAATAAAGTACATGTAAATTTATAAAATAAAGTACACCTAAATTCATAAAATAAAATACACCTAAATTTATAAAATAAAATGAGCCTAAATTGATAAAATAAAATGCGCCTAAATTTATAAAATAAAATAAACCTAAATTTATAAAATAAAATGCACCTAAATTTATAAAATGAAATACACCTAAATTCATAAAATAAAAAATACACCTAAATTTATAAAATAAAATGCACCTAAATTCATAAAATAAAATACACCTAAATTCATAAAATAAAATGCGCCTAAATTCATAAAATAAAATACATCTAAATTTATAAAATGAAATACGCCTAAATTCATAAAATGAAATACGCCTAAACTTATAAAATAAAATACGCCTAAATTCATAAAATAAAATACACCTGAATTTATAAAATAAAATACACCTGAATTCATAAAACAAAATACACCTAAATTCATAAAATAAAAAATACACCTAAATTCATAAAACAAAATACACCTAAATTCATAAAATAAAATACACCTAAATTCATAAAATAAAATAAACCTATATTTATAAAATAAAATACACCTAAATTCATAAAATAAAATACACTTATATTTATAAAATAAAATATACCTGTATTTATAAAATAAAATATACCTGTATTTATAAAATAAAATACACCTAAATTCATAAAATAAAATACACCTAAATTCATAAAATAAAATACACCTATATTTATAAAATACACCTATATTTATAAAATATATTTTATACATATTTATAAAAATATGTATAAAATACACCTATTTTTTATAAAATAAAATACACCTAAATTCATAAAATAAAATACGTAGCTTGGGGTTGGACACACAATTTCAAGAA
Source organism: Agelaius phoeniceus (assembly GCF_051311805.1). Taxonomy (NCBI): domain Eukaryota; kingdom Metazoa; phylum Chordata; class Aves; order Passeriformes; family Icteridae; genus Agelaius; species Agelaius phoeniceus. The sequence continues at coordinate 2,633,172 of NC_135266.1, read as the reverse complement.
ATAAAGTAAGAAATGTTTTATCACCGAAATTTAAAATAAAACCCACAACAAATGGAACAAATTCCTCACGTCCTCCTCTCCATTATTCTGTTTCTAAGTCAGCAAAAGCAAATTTAAAATATTGTTTGTTGAAATAAGGGAAAAAAAATTTACTTAAGTCATTCATCCACCAACTTCATTTCTGACTGCAAATATTTCCTGAATGATCCCATCTGGAATAAAGCCACAATTTCCTAATTATCAAATAATTGATAATTATGTCTTCAGCAAAAGGAAATGTCTAATTCAGGATTAGATGATGCTTAAGGGACAGATTTAATTAATTGTAATTAATTTAAAATTAAATTTGAAAAGAAAAAAATTAATCTTTAATTAAATTTGAAAATTTCGAAATTTGAAATTTAAAATCCAGGACTTACAACAACTTTTTTAATTAAATCAGCAAGGTCTTCCATAACATTGAACTCATAAACTTTCTTCATGTTCCAGTCCAGGAACATCAAACTGTTGGAAAACAGAAGGAATTATTATTTAACAGAAGGAATTGTTATTTAGACAAACACCAAGCTGTGACAGGCTCTGAATTATGAATATTTAGAGGGATTAGATCTGAAAATGGTTAAAAATTCACGTCCAGCCCTTCAGAGGAGGAAGGAGAAAAATAATAATCATTAAAAGAAGAAAAGATGGAAAATTTTGCTGCTTTTGAAATGTCAGCATCGACAAAAATACTGAAATACTCCCCAAATTTCAGCTTCCCAGACTCCCAAAGGTTCCCAAACTCCAAAATCCCCAAGGTTCCAAAAGTCCGGAATCCCCAAAGGTTCCCAACCCTCAAAAATCCCCAAAGGTTCCAAACCTCAAAAATCCCAAAGGTTCCAAACTCCAAAGTCCCCAAAGATTCCCAAACCGCAAAAATCCCAAAGATCCCAAACTCCAAAGTCCCAAAGGTTCCAAACTCCAAAGTCCCAAAGATCCCAAACTCCAGGATCCCCAAAGGTTCCCAAACTCCTCGATCCCCAATGGTTCCCAAACTCCACGATCCCCAATGGTTCCAAACTCCAAAATCCCCAATGGTTCCAGAACTCAAAAATCCCCAATGGTTCCAAAACTCAAAAATCCCCAAAGATCCCAAACTCAAAAATCCCCAAAGATCCCAAACTCCAAAGTCCCAAAGGTCCCAAACTCCAGGATCCCCAAGGTTCCAAACTCCAGGATCCCCAAAGGTCCCAAACTCCGGAATCCCCAAAGGTTCCCAAACCTCCAAAATCCCCAAAGATCCCAAACTCCAAAATCCCCAAAGATCCCAAACTCCAAAATCCCCAAAGATCCCAAACTCCAGGATCCCCAGTGGTTCCAAACTCCACGATCCCCAAAGATCCCAAACTCAAAAATCCCCAAAGATCCCAAACTCCAAAGTCCCAAAGGTCCCAAACTCCAGGATCCCCAAGGTTCCAAACTCCAGGATCCCCAAAGGTCCCAAACTCCAGGATCCCCAAAGGTTCCCAAACTCCAGGATCCCCAGTGGTTCCAAACTCCAGGATCCCCAAAGATCCCAAAACTCAAAAATCCCCAAAGGTTCCAAACCCCAAAATCCCCAAAGGTTCCCAAAACTCCAAAATCCCCAAAGGTCCCAAACTCCAAAGTCCCAAAGGTCCCAAACTCCAAAGTCCCAAAGGTCCCAAACTCCAAAGTCCCAAAGGTCCCAAACTCCAAAGTCCCAAAGGTTCAAAAACTCAAAAATCCCCAAAGGTTCCAAACTCCAAAGTCCCAAAGGTCCCAAACTCCAGATCCCCAAAGGTTCCCAAACGCAAAAATCCCCAAAGGTTCCCAAAACTCCACAATCCCCAAACAAAGATCCCAAACTCCAAAGTCCCAAAGGTCCCAAACTCCAAAGTCCCAAAGGTTCCCAAACTCCAAAGTCCCCAAAAGTTCCCAAACTCCAAAGTCCCCAAAAGTTCCCAAACTCCAAAGTCCCAAAGGTCCCCAAACTCCAAAGTCCCCAAAGGCTCCCAAACCCAAAAATCCCCAAGATTCCAAAATCCCCAAAAATCCCCAAAGGTTCCCAAACTCCAAAATCCCCAAGATTCCAAACTCCAAAATCCCCAAGATTCCAAACTCCAAAATCACAAAGACTCCAAACTCCAAAATCACAAAGACTCCAAACTCCCAAAGACTGCAAAATCACAAAGATTCCAAACTCCAAAATCCCAAGGATTTGAAAATCCCAAAGATTCCAAACTCCAAAATCCCCAATATTCCAAAGTCCAAAATCCCCAAGATTCCAAAGTCCAAAATATCACAAAGATTCCAAACTCCAAAATATCACAAAGATTCCAAACTCCAAAATATCCCAAAGATTCCAAACTTCAGAAAATCCATCTTAATTTTTTATATTTTTTTTCCTGTGGATTCAAGAACTTCTGACCTCAACCAAGTCCAACATTTCTGCACCAGTTGGAGCCTCACTGGAAGCACCCATGGAATTTTCCCAGGAACAAGGAAAAGTGGGAGGGTTTGGAGGGAAATGCCCTTGGAAAAGTGGAGGATTGGGAGGGAAATGCCCTTGGAAAAGTGGAGGATTGGGAGGGAAATGCCCTTGGAGAAGTGGGAAGGTTTGGAGGGAAATGCCCTTGGAGAAGTGGGAGGATTGGGAGGGAAATTCCATTGGAAAAGTGGGAGGATTTAGAGGGAAATGCCCTTGGAAAAGTGGAGGATTGGGAGGGAAATGCCCTTGGAAAAGTGGAGGATTGGGAGGGAAATGCCCTTGGAAAAGTGGAGGATTGGGAGGGAAATGTCCTTGGAAAAGTGGAGGATTGGGAGGGAAATGCCCTTGGAGAAGTGGAGGATTGGGAGGGAAATGCCCTTGGAGAAGTGGAGGATTGGGAGGGAAATGCCCTTGGAAAAGTGCAGGATTTGCAGGGAAATGCCCTTGGAAAAGTGGGAAGGTTTGCAGGGAAATTCCCTTGGAGAAGTGCAGGATTTAGAGGGAAATGCCCTTGGAGAAGTGCAGGATTTGCAGGGAAATGCCCTTGGAAAAGTGGAGGATTGGGAGGGAAATGCCCTTGGAGAAGTGGAGGATTGGGAGGGAAATGCCCTTGGAAAAGTGCAGGATTTGCAGGGAAATGCCCTTGGAAAAGTGCAGGATTTGCAGGGAAATGCCCTTGGAAAAGTGCAGGATTTGCAGGGAAATGCCCTTGGAAATGTGGAGGATTTGCAGGGAAATGCCCTTGGAAAAGTGGAGGATTGGGAGGGAAATGCCCTTGGAAAAGTGGAGGATTTGCAGGGAAATGCCCTTGGAAAAGTGCAGGATTTGCAGGGAAATGCCCTTGGAAAAGTGGAGGATTTGCAGGGAAATGCCCTTGGAAAAGTGGAGGATTTGTAGGGAAATGCCCTTGGAAAAGTGGAGGATTTGTAGGGAAATGCCCTTGGAAAAGTGGGAAGGTTTGCAGGGAAATTCCCTTGGAGAAGTGCAGGATTTAGAGGGAAATGCCCTTGGAGAAGTGCAGGATTTGCAGGGAAATGCCCTTGGAAAAGTGGAGGATTGGGAGGGAAATGCCCTTGGAGAAGTGCAGGATTTGCAGGGCAATGCCCTCAGGAATTGTGCAGGATTTGCAGGGAAATGCCCTTGGAGAAGTGCAGGATTTGCAGGGAAATGCCCTCAGGAATTGTGCAGGATTTGCAGGGCAATGCCCTCAGGAATTGGGGATTCTCACCAGAAAGTGTCCACAAAGGAAGTGCTTTCCCTGGTGAAGAGAGCACACCAGAAAATCCTGATTTTGATCACGTTGCAAATTTCCCTCAATTTTTCCACGGGTTTGCTGCACCACACCTCACAGGGATCCACTCCTGGGAGGGCAAAATAAAACAAATGGGAATTCCAGGGTGAATTCAGGGACTCCAAAGGGCCAGAAAATACCAAAATCAATCATTATTACAGGAATTCCAAAGGGCCAGAAAATACCAAAATCAATCATTATTACAGGCATTATTAATTACCAATTAATATTAAAATAAAGGAGGAATTCAGGCATTCCAAAGTGCCAGTAAATACCAAAATCAATCATTATTACAGGCATTGTAAATTACCAATTAATATTAAAATGAAGGATGAATTCAGGCATTCCAAAGTGCCAAGAAACATTAAAATCAATCATGATTTCAGTTATTATAAAGTACCAATAAATATTAAAATAAAGGATGAATTCAGGCATTCCAAGGTGCCAATAAATACCAAAATCAATCATTATTTCAGGCATTAAGAATTACCAATTAATACTAAAATAAAGGGTGAATTCAGGCATTCCAAAGTGCCAATAAACATTAAAACCAATCATTATTTCATGAATTTCCAAGGTACCAATAAATATCAAAATCAATCATTATTTCAGGCATTATAAATACCAAATAAATAAATAAATAAATAAATAAAATTTAATATATTGGTATATAAATACCAATAAATATTAAAATAAAGGATGAATTCAGGCATTCCAAAATGCCAATAAATACCAAAATCCATCATTATTTCAGGCATTCCAAGGTGCCAATAAACTCTAAAATAAAGGATGAATTCAGGCATTCCAAAGTGCCAATAAACATCAAAATCAATCATGATTTCAGTCATTATAAAGTACCAGTAAATACCAAAATCAATCATTATTTCAGGCATTATAAATACCAAAAAAATACCAATAAATATTTAATAAATAAATAAATAAATAAATTATAAATATATTTCATAGAACTTAATATATTGGTATATAAATACCAATAAATAATAAAATAAAGGATTAATTCAGGCATTCCAAAGTGCCAATAAACACTGAAATCAATCATTATTTCAGTCATTATAAAGTACCAATAAATATTAAAATCAATCATTATTTAGGCATTATAAATACCCAGGAAAAAAAAATCAGGAAAAAAAAAACCCAGGAAAAAAAAAAAAACAGGAAAAAAACCAAGGAAAAAAAAAAACAGAAAAAAAAACCAGGAAAAAAAAACAACAGGAAAAAAAAACAGAAAAAAACAACAGGAAAAAAAAAACAGAAAAAAAAACAGGGAAAAAAACATCAGGGAAAAAAAACAAGGGAAAAAAAAAAACAAGGAAAAAAAAAGGGGAAAAAAAAAAGGGGAAAAAGAACAACGGGAAAAAGAACAACGGGAAAAAGAACAACGGGAAAAAGAACAACGGGAAAAAAACCAGGAAAAAAAACCAGGAAAAAAAACCAGGAAAAAAACCAGGAAAAAAACCAGGAAAAAAAACAGGAAAAAAAAAACAGGAAAAAAAAAACAGGAAAAAAAAAACCAGGAAAAAAAACCAGGAAAAAAAAAACCAGGAAAAAAAACCAGGAAAAAAAACAGGAAAAAAAAACCCAGGAAAAAAAACCAGGAAAAAAAACCAGGAAAAAAAACCCAGGAAAAAAAACCAGGAAAAAAAAAACCCAGGAAAAAAAAAACCAGGAAAAAAAAAAAAAAAACAAACAGGAAAAAAAAACAAGGAAAAAAAACCAGAAAAAAAAAAAAACCAGGAAAAAAACCAGGGAAAAAAAAAACAGGAAAAAAAAACAGGAAAAAAAAAACAGGAAAAAAAAACAGGAAAATATTCAGGGGAAGAAAGAGGAAAAAGGACAGGGGGAAAAAAAACAGGGGGAAAGGGAAAATAAACAGGGAAACAGACAGGGATAAAAAACCAGGGATAACAGACGGGAAAAAGATGGGAAAAGGAGACAGAAAAATAGGGAGAAAGGGCAGGAAAAGGGCAGGGAAAAGACAGGAAAAAATGGGGAAAAAGAAGGAAAAACCAGGGGAAAAGACAGGAAAAAATGGGGAAAAAGAGAGGAAAAAACAGGGGAAAAGACAGGAAAAAACCAGGGGAAAAGACAAGGCAGGGAAAAGAGAGGGGGGAAAAAGGTGAGAGAGGGGGAAAAAGACATGGGGGGAAAACTCACAAAAAATACACAAAAAAATTACTCAAAAAAAATTACGCAAAAAAATTACGCAAAAAAAAAATACACCAAGAAAACCACCCAAAACACACAAAAAAACCCCACACCAAAAAAAACACCAAAAAAAACCCCCACAAAAAATACACAAAATGCCCCATAAAAAAAACCACACCCAAAAATTTCCCTTCCCCAACTGTTTATCTGCTTATTCCCACAAATTAGGGGGTGGTACAGAAAATCAAATTTCGAATTTGAGCCATCTGTTTTTCTGCAACTGGGAATTTTTGGTGAATTGTTACTGCAAAACATTCCCTGCAAAAAAAAAAACCCCAAAAAATGGAAATTGGTTTTAGACCTACACAGCTAAAACCACCAGCCTTGCATGTCCACCCTCTCAGCATTCATTGCCTGCATTTCTGTAAATATTACTGAATATTTAATGTACAATAGGAGAAACAGATGAGAATTGTTCCAGGGTAACAGAATATAACAATGCTTCTGCTAAAAAATAATAATGAACCAATTTTCAGGCAAAATAAGGAAAAATAAAATTAAATAGCAATCCAAAGATCCAAGAAATGAAGAATATTGGTTTTGTTTCCATACCTGTTTTAGGATTAGGTGGCACTGTTTGTCCAAAGCTTCCATGATCCTAAAGATAAACACATTATTTACATATTTATATATAAATATTTATATATTTACCATTTGTTACATTGCACAGCCAATAGCAAACAAAGCCAGGAGCAAAGAAAGCATTTTGTTTGGAGGAAAAAAGAATATTTACCTGCATCCCCATTAAAAAAATGGCCACAGGTTAATGGTTATGAATGGACAGGAAAAGCTTTACTCATTTAAAGAATATTTTCAGTCACACCAGAAGAAGATTCTAGGAATTCATAATTCAAAAAATCAGGCAGCAAAATCATGTTCAAGAGGACCTAACTAAACTCAAAGTTTTAAGAAGGTAACACAGGTTTTTTTAAAAAAAAATCAAAAATAATAATTACATTTTGACAGTGAATGTGTATTTAAATAAAACCATCTAGAGGAAAATAAAAGGAGTTAATTTAGTATTTCATGTTACTTTTAAGGAGTTTAACCCCATTTGAGCACCTCAAGCTGAATAAGAAATTATTTATTCCTATTGATAGATCCCTACAAAGTCTGTAATTTTAGCAAACATCCTAAATGAGTGATTTAATGAACACTCTGGATCACAGGAAATGCTGCACTATCATTTCACAGAAATGCAGAAATGATAAAATTCATGGATTTAACAGGCCAGGACACACAATAACAAAGAGGAGGAAAAAAAATCAATGGTGATTTAAAAATCAGCTCATCTTGAAAGACAACTGAGAGCTCTTAAAGATTTTGCTTTGGCAGCAGCAAGCATCCAAAAAATTTTTCACTGGTGGAAATAAATTCTGAATGGAATCACAGGCATTAAAAATTCACATCAAACCCTTCAGAGGAGGAAGGAGAAAAATAATGATAATTAAAAGAGCTGAAATGCCAGGAAATAAAAGTTGAAACCCACAGGCCAAGAGCTGAAATCCCAGGAACCCGGAGCTGAAATCCCAAAGGGAAAGAGCTGAAATCCCACAGGGAATGAGCTGAAATCCCAGGAACCCAAAGGGGAAATCCCAGGGGCCAAGAGCTGAAATTCCACAGGGCAAGAGTTGAAATCCCAGGACCCCAGAGCTGAAATCCCAAAGGCCAAGAGCTGAAATCCCAGGAACCTAGACCTGAAATCCTACAGGCCAAGAGCTGAAATCCCAGGAACCTAGACCTGAAATCCTACAGGCCAAGAGCTGAAATCCCAGGAACCTAGACCTGAAATCCCACAGGCCAAGAGCTGAAATCCCACAGGGCCCAAGTGCTCAAATCCCACAGGGCCCAAGTGCTCAAATCCCACAGGGCCCAAGTGCTCAAATCCCACAGGGCCCAAGTGCTCAAATCCCACAGGGCCCAAGTGCTCAAATCCCACAGGGCCCAAGACCTCAAATCCCTGGAACCCAAAGATGAAATCCCAGGATCTCAGAGCTCAAATCCCAGGAAACAACAGCTCAAATCCCAGGAACCCAAAGGGGAAATCCCACAGGAGCCAAGAGCTGAAACCCCACAGGGGCCAAGAGCTGAAATCCCACAGGAGCCAAGAGCTGAAATCCCACAGGAGCCAAGAGCTGAAATCCCACAGGAGCCAAGAGCTGAAATCCCAGGGCCCCAGAGCTGAAATCCCAGGGCCCCAGAGCTCAAATCCCACAGGGCCCAAGAGCTCAAATCCCACAGGGCCCCAGAGCTCAAATCCCACAGGGCCCCAGAGCTCAAATCCCAGGGGCCAAGAGCTGAAATCCCACAGGGCCCAAGAGCTCAAATCCCACAGGGCCCAAGAGCTCAAATCCCACAGGGCCCAAGAGCTCAAATCCCACAGGGCCCAAGAGCTCAAATCCCACAGGGCCCAAGAGCTCAAATCCCACAGGGCCCCAGAGCTCAAATCCCACAGGGCCCCAGAGCTGATACCCCACAGGGCCCAAGAGCTCAAATCCCACAGGGCCCCAGAGCTGAAACCCCAGGGCCCCAGAGCTGAAATCCCACAGGGCCCAAGAGCTCAAATCCCACAGGGCCCCAGAGCTGAAACCCCAGGGCCCCAGAGCTGAAATCCCAGGGCCCCAGAGCTGAAACCCCAGGGCCCCAGAGCTCAAATCCCAGGGCCCCAGAGCTGAAACCCCAGGGCCCCAGAGCTGAAACCCCAGGAACCCAGAGCTGAATTCCCAGGGCCCCAGAGCTGAAATCCCTGCAGGGACAGGCACTGAGTGTCAGGCTGAGCTGCAGCAGCCCGGGAATGGCCACAGGACCAACAGGTTGGGCAGGTTGTGTGACAGGAGCTGCACTCAGCAATGTCCCCCTGCTGCTGGCACGGGACCAGGCTCTGGCTCTGCCCCAATTTTGGGGTTTTTGTAAGGGAATCGTGGCCAGACAGCAGCTTGAGTTCATCAGCACTGGGAGTGACTCTGGAGATCTGATCAGAGAATCCCAGAATGATTTTGATTGGAAGGGAATTTAAATATAATCCCATCCCTGCCATGGCAGGGACAGCTCCCACTGTGCCAGGCTGCTCCATCCCCACTATCCAACCTGGCCTTGAACATTCCAGGGATCCAGGGGCAGCCCCAGCTGCTCTGGGCACAACCCCCCTGGAACATCCTGCAAGTTTCCTGTCACTACAGGACACAAAATAACTTGCTGCTCTTTTCAGGGTAAACAAGGACTTTTTCATTTCTGACTCCAACATTTACAGATTTCCAAAAGTGGAAGAGGATTGGAGGGTGACAATGCCACCTCTCCACTGACACTGGACAAAACAAATTTCTCCTCCTCCATTAAAGAATGCCAAACAATGAGTTATTTGCCTAAAGCGTGTGAGAAAGTTCCTTACAAGAATGTAAACATCAGAATGCTTAGGAAAACTTCAAAAATCAGGGTTACAGCTTCCCATCGAGCTCCAACCCCACTTACCAGCTGAAAGTAGGTTGGATCACCAGCAAAGAGAGCCAAGGCTGAAACGAGGTCGGACTTGGAGAGAGGATCGGCCATGGCACATCACCCTGAGAGAAAAGGAGGGTGAGGAACACCAGAAACACAAAAACCAGCAGCTGCCAACGCTTCCAAGGATCTCACTGCTAAACTTCACTTGGCTGGGTTTTGGAAAACTGTGCAGCAGTTCGGCAGAGCTTAATGCTGAGCACAGCCAGCCTAAGCCCGGCAGGAAGCTTGGGACAGAGACTAACTCTGATCGGCACGGCAACAGAGCTGAATGAAGCACGTTATCCCTGCCGGGACAATGGGAGCAGCAGCCCGGGAATCACGGCAGCATCCCGGGAATCCCGGCTGCACCTCGGGAATCACAGCCGAACCCCCGGGAATCGTGGCTGAATCCCAGGAACTGCAGCTGCACTCCGGCTGCACCCCGGGAATCGCGGCTGCATCCCGGGAATCACGGCTGAACCCCCAGGAATCGCGGCTGCATCCCGGGAATCACGGCTGAACCCTGGGAATCACGGCTGAACACTGGGAATCACGGCTACATCCCGGGAATCACGGCTACATCCCGGGAATCCCGGCTGCATCCCGGGAATCACCACGGCTGAACCCTGGGAATCACGGCTACACCCCGGGAATCACGGCTACATCCCGGGAATCACGGCTACATCCCGGGAATCACGGCTACATCCCGGCTACACCCCGGGAATCGCGGCTGAACCCCCGGGGAATCACAGCGGCAGCCCCATAATCACAGCACCATCCCGGGAATCGCGGCTGCACCCCGGGAATCGCGGCTGCACCCCGGGAATCGTGGCTGTATGCCCGGGAATCGCGGCTGAAACGTGGGAATCACGGCAACCCCCCGCCCAGGAATCACGGATGCACCCCGGGAATCGCGGCTGCACCCCCCGGGAATCACAGCGGCAGCCCCACAATCACAGCTACATCCCGGGAATCGCGGCTGCACCCCGGGAATCGCGGCTGCACCCCGGGATGCCGAACACTCCGCCCCGTCCCGGCAGCTCCCAGGCTCCCCCCCCGCCATCCATCCGATCCCGGAACGGCCCGGGCCGGCCGCTCACGTGCCTTATCCCGCCAGCACGGACTGCCAGAGCCCGGGGAGGCGCACGGCACCGCGCTCCGCCCCGGGCGGGCCGGGAGCACCCGTCACGGTACCGGGCACAGACCGGGCAGCGAGCGGCGGCTCCGGGCCGGGCAAGGCGCGGGGGAAGGCGGCCGAGCAGCCACCGCTCCCTCCCTCCCTCCCTCCCTCCTTCCCTCCATTCCTGCATTCATCCCCGCATGGCGCACGCACCGCTCCAGCTCACGGCTCCGATCCCGATCCGCCGCCGCTCCCGCTCCCGCCGCCCCAGCACGCCCCGCCCACCGGATGCACCGCCCATTGGTCGCCCGCCCTCTGACGTCACGGGAAGCGGCCAATCCGCGGGCCGTGCGCCTGCGCGCGTGGCCGGATGCGGGCGGTGCGGAGGCGGGAGCGGGGGGTAGGGAGAGCCTTCCTCCCTTCCTTCCTTCCTTCCTCCCTTCCTCCTCCTCCTCCTGCTGCTGTCCCAGGGCGGGAAGGAGGGAGGGGTGCGGCCCCCGCAGCCGGGGGTCCCCCCGAGGAGCTGCCCAGGAAATCTCCGCCCTCCCCGCGAAGTTAAAGGGAACAGCCCGGGATGGTTGAGAACTCTCCGGCCCCGTTGCCAGAAAGGGCAATTTATGGATTTGCGCTTTTTTTGGGCTCGTGGTTTGGCTTCAGTGAGTATCCCACAGCCGGATCCGTCACCCCGCGCTGCTGCTTTGCTGCGTTCACGTTTTATCCCGTTTTTGCCCCGAATCGCGCACGTTTTCACATTCACCAAGCGCTGGAGGTTGTTGTGGTGTTACTTTGGGATGGTCTGGACAATGCTTTAGAGAACAGCCAAAGTTGATCTGCTTAACTCAAGGGAAATCATGGAGTGGTTTGGGTTGGAAGGGACCTTAAAGTTCATCCATGGGCAGGGACACCTCCCACTGTCCCAGGCTGCTCCAGTGTCCCCAATGTCCAACCTGGCCTTGGGCACTGCCAGGGATCCAGGGATGGAATTCCATCCCAGCCCTGCCCACCCTCTCAGGGAAGGATTTTTCCCCACCATCCCACCTAAACCTGTAATGTTTCAGTGTGAAGCCATTCCCTGGGTGCTGTCCCTGCATGCCCTGGAAATTGTCTCTCTCCAGCTTTCCTGGGGCTCCTGCAGGCCCTGCAAGGCCACCCTGAGCTCAGCCCAAAGCTTCTCCTGTGCAGGTGAACAATCCCAGCTGTGCCAGCCTTTCCTCCCAGCAGAGCTGGGTGTTTGTTACCTTCCCCACCAAAAAACTGAAATGAATAAATAAATAAATAAATAAATAAATAAATAATTAAGTCAATCTGGCCAACAGCAGAGGGAAATATCTTAGGTTCCATCAGCTTTTCAGTGCTGGTGTGATGGGTTCCTCATTTCACTGCGGATCAAAGGTTTGGGAGGGTGGAAAACGCTTTTCTAACCCAAAAAAGGTGCTGCAAGTATCCTTCAGTGCAGGACCCTGCTGTGGGTCTTTGGCACCCTCGGGGAGCTCAGCTCCTCTCCCAGGAAGAATCAGGAAGGATTTTCAATAATTTTTCATTACAGCTGCAATTCCATCCGGTTTTCTTCCCATTTAATGTCCTCTGTGAGATCATTTTCTGCTTTAATGTTATGTCTGTTCAGGTTCCTTTGGCTTCTTTTTATTGAGGTGTTTGGGAGTGGTTTTGTTGTTTTTTTCTTTATTGTTCTGGAGTTTAAATTGGAATAAATTCTTGTCTGCCTCCATAGGAAATCAGAAATTCCATGTTAAATATAAAATGGATCCCAAGGACTGGGCAGGATTTGTGTCTGAGAGGCAAATTCTGCAATCTCTTGGGAGAGGTATTTCAGTTTAAATAAAAGCAAAATGTACAAGTCTAAAACACCATCAGTCTTATTGTGACTTTTTAATTTTTTGTGCAGTTTTGTACCTGATCTGGGCTTATGTTCCTGAGACTTGGCTCTTCTCCCTGGGACTGACATACTGGCCTCAAAAGTAAGTTCAGCCAATTAAACTCCTCAATCCTAACTATTTTCAAATAAAAAACCTTTTCTTTTTAAGTAATGGCCTTGCATTAAATCCATTCTTCCCTGATGATAAAGGGCTGGAATGTTTCTGAAGCATTTTTTGATGTAACTATAGTGAAAGTGTTTTGTTGTGCCATGAAATAAATAATATTGGGATGTTTTGGGATAAATGTGACATTTTGCTTTTAGGAAGTTTGCTGGAGGAAATGCACTAAACTTTAGGCCATAATTAAGAAATAAACACCTTTTTAAAGGAATTTATCTGCTGGTTTGTCAGCAGCTCCAGTGGAGTCAGGATCCATCATCAGAGGTGTTGTTTCTTTTCCTCTCGGAGAAGCTCATCACAGATAAAAAACCAACATTAAAACTGAGTTGTTGTTAAGCATTTGTTACTAAATATCAAATTTGAAATCCTTTTTCTCAGGTACTGGGCAGTTGCTCTGCCTGTTTATCTCCTGGTGTCTGTGGGAATCGGTTACATTTTGCTTTTTGGGATTAACATGATGAGCACAGCTCCACTCAACTCCACTCACACCATCACAGGTAATTTTATTGCTTTTTGAAAAGCTTGATTCTTCACTCAGAATTCTGGAAATCTCTAGAGAATAAACCCCAAATTTTAAGCCTGTAAATAAAACCTAAATTTTAAGCCTTTAAGCCTTTTTTTTTTCACTCAAATATTTGATTTTTTCGGAACTCCCGGTGGGGTTTTCATCCTTTAAAGTAGCTGAGTTTGTGGTGTTGCACTATAAAATCACATAATATTCTGGGAAGAAAAGGACCTGGAAGCCATGAAATGCTCTCCTTATCTTTTGTAGATAACTTTGCAAAAAAGCAGCAGCAGAAGAAATTCCAGGAGGAGGCAATTCCAGCCCTGAGAGATATTCCCATCAGCGAGGTCAACAGGATGTTCTTCCTCCCTGAAAGAGGCACCTGCAACAGCAGATAGCTGCTATTGAAACCTGCTTGGACAAAAGATCAATAAAACTCCCAGAGTTTCATGAATTAAAACCTCTCCAAGCTAAAAATAAAAACTCCTCCAGCCAGAATTTCTAATTAAATTTATTATTATTATTATTATTATTATTATTATCATTATCATTATCATTATCATTATTATCATCATTATCATTATCATTATAATTAATAATAATATTCTTAATATTCTTAATATTATTAATATTATTAATATTATGCACTTTAATAACCTGAATTGCTCTGAAAATTATGCCCCAATATTTTATCTGGTTATTCTTTAAAAATTAAAAAAAAAAAAAAAAGTGGTTTGCAAAGTGTTCTGTTGCTTGCAGCTTTCTGCTTGGAATTCCCCTCTGAGAGGGAAACAAAGCAGTTTTCAGGCAGAGTTTAATTCCTAAATTAATTCCATTTCTCTTTGAATTCAGGGAGACAAAATGTGTTTTGCCAGTCAAAGACTTGAGGATCTCTTTTAATTATTAACTGGAAGTGTTTGCATTGTAAATATGTCATTTGCCTTTGTAAATATTAATAAAATGTGGCTGGTTTTTTCCATCTTCACCTTTTTCCTGTGGTTCTGGGAGGTTTCTCCTGGGTTGAGGTGATAAGTGCTCCATTTCCCTTCACAAAATTCCTTATTCAGCCAAATCTGCTGATTCCCCCAACCCCCAAAATATCAGATTTACTGAGTTACCAAAAATAGAGGTGGGTTGAGAAGATTTGCTCAAACAAGTGTTGAATTTACTTTTTGAAACTTACTTTTAAGAAATTACTGACAACAAAGTTCAAAGGAATAGCTGGAAATAGAGGAACTGACGGGTCCATGCTGTTAATGCCCAAGGTTAAGTGACTCAGATGTTTTATAAACAGTGAATTTAAATTTTTTTTTTGTTTATTTCCTTTCTCCCAAGTGTCACAAATTCAGTTGTCTCCAGGACTCAATGTTATTTAGGTCTATTTTAAAACCCAGTGAATAGAACCTCATAATTTATTAGGCCTGTAACCAACTTCAGCAGAGAATTGAGTTGAAAATGTTATTATTTCATTAAAAGATGAATAAATGGTTGAGAATTTGCCTGGAAAAATCTCATGTCAGTTCTTTAGAAATCTGTCAAAATGTCAAAATGCTGCTCTGGTAAAAATCACTTTGGTGTAAATATAAATCTGTGGTTGGTTGGGTTTTCTGCTTGAATTTGGAGGAAAAATCTCCTTGTTCAGCATTCCAGGTAGGATTAAAACACCTCCTTACTGAGGGGAAAAAAGCTTTTCAACATTTCCCTTTGAAACACTGAATTTTAGCTGGATTGGCACTGTATAAAAATGAATTTGTGTCCAAATTAGAGCAGCATTGATTTGTGTGGTAATTTAAAGTTATTTATGAAGTTTTGGGGTTTTATTTGCTGTTGTTTCTTGGCCCTGCCACGATCCTGTCCTTTTAGTAATTAATTTTAATTAATGATTTAATTCCTTTAAATCATGATTTGATAACCAGTTTTCAGTTATTTATGAAATTTTGGGGGTTTGTTGCTGTAGTTTCCCAACCCTGCCATTATCCTGCCCTTTTATTAATTAATTTTCATTAATGATTTAATTTAAATTAACAATTTAATTTCCATTAAATCACGATTTGACGACCAGCAGCCACAAAGATGCGTTTGCCCTTTTGTCACTCCCCTCATCCATCCCAGACATTGCAGTAGTGACTGCAATCTTTTTTTTTTTTTTTTTTTTCCTGTGTATTTTCCACCCTTTTTTCATCTGGAATTCCAGCTGACACCGAGTGAGGCCACATTTGGGATCACCTGATGGAAGGATTAATTCAGTGCCCTGCCAAGGGTGCCCAAATCCCTTCAGCACCAAGGAAAACCCCTGGAAAATGCCCTGAGAAAACACAAATTAAAGGATAATAAAACCTTGGGCAAAGATTGGATGAGTTTCATTTCTCTGCAGACCCCACAATTACGGGGAGGCCAAGGTGGGGGGCTGGATGAAAATGAACTTTAATTTCCATTTTTCATACAAGAGGAATCTGAATTGTTTGCTCAAGGAAAACTTGCAGGGGTCAAACTCAATTTTGGCTTTTCTGTCGCTGCTGCTTCACCGTGGGGACCTTTCCTTCAGCTTGGGAACAAAATCAAACCAGGCAGTAGTGAGGTTTTGGGGCTGAAATGTGGATTTTGGGGAGCTGGGCATCCACAGGTCTTGCCTGTGACTGTGGTGAGAAGATCCACAGCTCTGCAAAGAGGAGAGGGGGTTTTAATGGAGATTTATTTAAATTTTGCTTCAGGTGTTGAGGAAAAAAAAAATCCCCACATGACTGAACAGCAGTGGCTTTCCTTACAAAACATCCCTGGGTATCAGGTGTCCATTCTTCTCAGAGACTGAGGGGAAACTAAGTCAATAAAAGGCAAAAAACCCCAGAATTTGCCCTCATTTTCACCTTTCTGCCTTGTTGGTAGAGTTCAATCCACTGCATTGTCCCTGCTGGAATAAAACCAGGGATGAAAATTCAGTTTTGAATTAAATTTCATGTAAATGCATCCTTTTGAGTTATCCTGCAGGTTTTATCCTTTTGGGGATGGGAAGGGAAGGGAAGGGAAGGGAAGGGAAGGGAAGGGAAGGGAAGGGAAGGGAAGGGAAGGGAAGGGAAGGGAAGGGAAGGGAAGGGAAGGGAAGGGAAGGGAAGGGAAGGGGAGGAAAGGAAAGGAAAGGAAAGGAAAGGAAAGGAAAGGAAAGGAAAGGAAAGGAAAGGAAAGGAAAGGAAAGGAAAGGAAAGGAAAGGAAAGGAAAGGAAAGGAAAGGAAAGGAAAGGAAAGGAAAGGAAAGGAAAGGAGTCACCATGAAATAATGGAGGTGTCTGGGTTCCCATGGAATGGGGCTGTGCCAAAGGAGCTGGGGCTGCCAAATTTGTGTCTCTGTCTTGTTTCCATCTTGGCAGGAAAGGGAAGGATGACAAAAACAAGGACTGTGAGGATGCTCCAAGGGCTGGAGCAGCTCTGCTGGGAGGAAAGGCTGGCACAGCTGGGATTGTTCACCTGCACAGGAGAAGCTTTGGGCTGAGCTCAGGGTGGCCTTGCAGGGCCTGCAGGAGCCCCAGGAAAGCTGGAGAGAGACAATTTCCAGGGCATGCAGGGACAGCACCCAGGGAATGGCTTCACACTGAAACATTACAGGTTCAGATCAGATATTAGGGAAAAAATCCTTCCCTGGCAGGGTGGGCAGGGCTGGGATGGAATTCCACCCCTGGATCCCTGGCAGTGCCCAAGGCCAGGCTGGACCCTGGGGACACTGGAGCAGCCTGGGACAGTGGGAGGTGTCCCTGCCCATGGATGAGATTTGAGGTCCTTCCCAACCCAAACCATTCCATGATTTCCCTTGAGTTAAGCAGATCAACTTTGGCTGTTCCCTAAAGCTTTATCCAGAGCATCCCAAAATTATTCCATAATTCCATATTCCATAAGGGATTCTGTCAGCTCCACTGGATCATCTCAAACTCTCCCTGTGGTTGGGCAGGGGCAGAACAGGAGCACGGACAACCCAAGACCCCCTGATCTAAAATAAAAAGCTCTAATATTATTAATATTAAATGTTCATCCTGGGACACATCTGTGCTAGGGGTCTATAAACAAAAAGCTCTAATATTAATATTAAATGTTCATCCTGGGACACATCTGTGCTAGGGGTCCATAAACAAAAAGCTTTACTATTAATATTAAATGTTCATCCTGGGACACATCTGTGCTAGGGGTCTATAAACAAAAAGCTCTAATATTAATATTAAATGTTCATCCTGGGACACATCTGTGCTAGGGGTCCATAAACAAAAAGCTCTAATATTAATATTAAATATTCATCCTGGGACATATCTGTGCTAGGGGTCCATAAACAAAAAGCTTTAATATTAATATTAAATGTTCATCCTGGGACATATCTGTGCTAGGGGTCTATAAACAAAAAGCTTTAATATTAATATTAAATGCTCATCCTGGGACACATCTGTGCTTGGGGTCTATAAACACTAAAAATGCAACAAGTTTCTCTGAACTTCAGCTTCATTTATGGGGGGAAATCATAAAATGTTTCTGCCTTACAAACAAAATACTTGATCTTGTGTGAATATGTTTTGTTCGCCTTTCCTGTGGGCCTGAGTGGGTAAAATGTTCCATTTGAAGGGTCCTGTTGAATTTCCAGGCAGCTTTCACCCAGCTGGGATGAATGGGGGGTTTTGTCTCTCTCCATTCAGGAACTTTCTCCTTTTCTGAGGAAAAAGTTTTAGAAAGATTCAGTTTTGTTCTGCCAGTTCCCTTCCAGAGGGGTTGCCAAAGTCAGTTTTGTTGGGATGCTGTGCTGGGGATGAAAAGCAGCTGAGAGACGAAGGCAGTGCAGAATAAATAACATTAAAAAGGAATAAATAACAATAAACAGGAATATAAATAACAATAAATAGGAAATGTTTCAGTGAATTGGCTGGATTTTGTCTCTGCAGCTCAGAAAGCTGCTCTTGGGAATATTGTTGTCATTCTCCCTGCATAAATGTAATTTAGGGGGGGGAATCCTGTTGTAGTCCTTTTTCTCTTAATTCAAATTAATCCTGCATCACATTTAGGAAAAAACACATTTCTGTGGCATGCAAGAATTTGCTTCCCTTGGATGTTTTTATCCTTCAGAGCTTGTCTTGAAAGCTCCTGGAAGCAGAATTCAAAGCTGCTGTATGAAAATCAACTTTAATTAGGATTTTTCCTACAAGAGGAATCTGAAATTGTAGAGGTTTTGTGGAGGCATCTCTGCACCAGGGAATACAAAGTTGCTTTTTGCTACCAATTATTTTTAGGATTTTTCATCTAAGAGGAATCTGAATTGTAGAGATGTTCTGGAGGCACCCCTATACCAGGAACCAGCAACAAAAAGTTGCTTTTTGCTGTCAACTATTTTTAGGATTTTTCATCTAAGAGGAATCTGAAATTGTAGAAGTTTTGTGGAGGCATCTCTGTAGCAGGGAATAAAAAGTTGCTTTTTGGTGCCAATATTTTTTAAGATTTTTCATCTAAGAGGAATCTGAAATTGTGCAGGTTTTGTGGAGGCACCCCTGTACCAGGGAATTAAAAACTGCTTTTTGCTACCAATTATTTTTAGTATTTTTCATCTAAGAGGAATCTGAAATTGCAGAGGTTTTTCTGGAGGCATCTCTGTACCAGGGACCAGCAATAAAAAGCTGGTTTTTGCTGCCAATTATTTCTAGGATTCTTCATACAAGAGGAATCTGAAATTGTAGAGATTTTGTGGAGGCATCTCTGTAGCAGGGAATAAAAAGCTGTTTTTTGCTGCCATCATTTTTAGGATTTTTCATACAAGAGGAATCTGAAATAGTAGAGATGTTCTGGAGGCACCCCCGTACCAGGGACCAGCAACAAAAAGCTGGTTTTTGCTGTCAACTATTTTTAGGATTTTTCATCTAAGAGGAATCTGAAATTGTGCAGGTTTTGTGGAGGCACCCCTGTACCAGGGAATTAAAAACTGCTTTTTGTTGCCAATTGTTTTTAGGATTTTTCATCCAAGAGGAATCTGGAATTGCAGAGGTTTTTCTGGAGGCATCCCTGTACCAGGAAATAAAAAGCTGTTTTTTGCTGCCAATTATTTTTAGGATTTTTGATCTAAGAGGAATCTGAAATTGTAGAAGTTTTGTGGAGGCACCCCTGTAGCAGGGAATAAAAAGTTGCTTTTTGCTGCCATCATTTTTAGGATTTTTCCTACAAGAGGAATCTGGAATTGTGCAGCTTTTGTGGAGGCATCTCTGTACCATGGACCAGCAACAAAAGTTGCTTTTTGGTGCCAATATTTTTTAGGATTTTTCATACATGAGGAATCTGAAATTGTAGAGATGTTCTGGAGGCACCCCTGTACCAGGGAATTAAAAACTACTTTTTGTTGCCAATTGTTTTTAGGATTTTTCATACAAGAGGAATCTGGAATTGCAGAAGTTTTGTGGAGCCATCTCTGTACCAGGGAATAAAAAGTTGCTTTTTTCTGCCATCATTTTTAGGATTTTTCATCCACGAGGAATCTGGAATTGTGCAGGTTTTGTGGAGGCATCCCCGTATCAGGGAATTAAAAACTGCTTTTTGCTGCCATCATTTTTAGAATTTTACCTAGAAGAGGAATCTGGAATTGCAGAAGTTTTGTGGAGCCATCTCTGTACCAGGGAATAAAAAGTTGCTTTTTGCTGCCATCATTTCTAGGATTTTTCATCCAAGAGGAGTCTGGAATTGCAGAAGTTTTGTGGAGCCATCCCTGTACCAGGGGATAAGAACCTGCATTTTTTTTTTTGCTGCCATCATTTTAAGGAATGGAAAATGAAAGCAGCGCTGACTGGAAACGCTGCAGCTGTGGAATTCCCGAGGGGAGGATTCCTGGCACCGAGACCTGAGGCAGGAATTGCAGCCGCTGCCAGCGCTGCCTTTGAAGGGCTGACCCGCCCCGAGCTCCTCCTGGGGAGGCTTTGCCGTTCCTGTGAACCATGGATGGAGCCCGGGTCACTCCGCCCCGAGCTCCTCCTGGGGAGGCTTTGCCGTTCCTGTAAACGATGGATGGAGCCCGGGTCACTCCGCCCCGAGCTCCTCCTGGGGAGGCTTTGCCGTTCCTGTGAACGATGGATGGAGCCCGGGTCACTCCGCCCCGAGCTCCTCCTGGGGAGGCTTTGCCGTTCCTGTAAACCATGGATGGAGCCCGGGTCACTCCGCCCCGAGCTCCTCCTGGGGAGGCTTTGCCGTTCCTGTGAACGATGGATGGAGCCCGGGTCACTCCGCCCCGAGCTCCTCCTGGGGAGGCTTTGCCGTTCCTGTGAACGATGGATGGAGCCCGGGTCACTCCGCCCCTGCAGGGCGGGACTGCGGATGAGCTAAAAAAGCACAAGTGGGAACTGGAGTAAAAAACCAGAAGTGGAAACCGAAAGTTCCCTGGAGCTGAATGAATGCCAGAGGGGCTGCCCCAGGTCACTCCGGGGCTGCTCTTAATCATTAACCAGGGAAGGGACCCCAGTGCATTTCTGGTCATCTCAGAGCAGTGAAACCATTCTGGGTGCGCTTCTGTTTGCTTTTGCTGCAGATTAAATAATGAGGAAGCTGGAGCATTAGTCAATAAAAAAAATGAAAATAATATTTAAATTTATTTATTTTTATAATTTTAAATATATTTAACTAATATTTTTAAATATTTGTAAATAAACAGTAAATAAAAATAAAAGTTTAAAATTAAAATTAAAATAAATTAAATTAAATTAAAATCGTTAAATAAAATTAATTTTTTTGCTGCAGATTAAATAATGAGGAAGCTGGAGCATTAGTCAATAAAAAAAAATTAAAATAATATTTAAATTTATTTATGTTTATTATTTTAAATATTTTAAAATAATATTTTAAATAGTTATAAATAAATAGTAAATAAAAATAATAGTTTAAAATAAAAATTAAAATAAATTAAATTAAAATAATTAAATATTTTTTTTGCTGCGGATTAAATAAGGAGGAAGCTGGAGCATTAGTAAATAAATTTTTTTAAAAATTTAAAATAATATTTAAATTTATTTATTTTTATTATTTTAAATATTTTAAAATAATATTTAAATTTATTAAATTTATTAAATTTATTTATTTACTATTATAAATAAATAGTAAATAAAATTAATATTTTAAAATAAAAATTAAAATAAATTAAATTAAAATCATTAAATAAAATTAAATTTTTTGCTGCAGATTAAATAATGAGGAAGCTGGAGCATTAGTAAATAATTTTTTTAAAAAATTTAAAATAAGATTTAAATTTATTTATGTTTATAATTTTAAATATTTTAAAATAATATTTTTAAATATTTATAAATAAATAGTAAATAAAAATAATAGTTTAAAATAAAAATTAACTTAAATTAAATTAAAATCATTAAATAAAATTAAATTTTTTGCTGCAGATTAAATAATGAGGAAGCTGGAGCATTAGTAAATAAATTTTAAAAAAATTTAAAATAATATTTAAATTTATTTATGTTTATTATTTTAAATATTTTAAACTAATATTTTTAAATATTTATAAATAAATAGTAAATAAAATTAATATTTTAAAATAAAATTAAAATAAAAAATTAAATAAATAAAATTAAATTATAATAATGAAATAAAATTAAATTATATTTTAAAGAAATAAAATTCTTTTAGGATATCTTGTGAAATACCTTAAATTATCTGTGCTTTAGTGCCATGTGTTTGGAATTGGAGAAGTGGAAATGAATCTAAAAGCTGAATTTTCCTCTGTCACTCTGGGGTTTCAATTTCAACTCATTGTAGCGACAGAATGTTGTCTCCTGGTGTAAATTTAATTAATCATCCTCTTTTCAGTTTGCAAGTGAAGATGTTCCAAAAAATCCTTCATTCTAATTGGTTTATTCATTTGGAATCTTAATTTTCCAGACTTCAAATGTCAGACACTCCTTTGTTTGCAGTACCTGGCTGAGGGAGGAGCTGGCACAAACTTCCAGGGCTTCTGAAAACTCTCTGACCTCATCTCACAACCACCAGAGGTGCAGGAAAGGTCCAAAATCTAAAATTCTGCATTTGCTTTGTCTCATGGCAGTTTTGGTTAGAGTTAAGGAACATTAAAAATAAAAAATTTTAAACTTAGTGAGGGCAAATATTTAATCCTTGATGTATTTAGAGGTGCTGGTAGCAGGGCAAGTGCTGAGAAACTCTCTGAGCATGAAAAACATTGTGGGGAAGGTGCCACAAAATGCAAGTTTTAATGTGATATTAAATTAAATTGTGGGGTTTAATCAAGGCTGACCTTTTTTCCTGGCTGGCAAAAGATTACAGAGGTGAAAATCTGATAAGAAGAGAATGGCAGAAGCCCAGAAAATATCCCAAATGTTGGGCAGAAGCCCAGTAAATATCCCAAATGTTGGGTAGAACCCCAGTAAATATCCCAAATGTTGGGCAGAACCTGTGCCTTGCACTGGGAATGGTGAGGCCAGCTGGGCATTCAGCATCTCCACGCTGCTCTCCATAATCTATTTCACACTCTTGTGGATTCCAGTCTATTCTGGAGTTTAGGAAATTTCTCCATGCATGAGGGTCAGAGTCAGTGCTGCCCTGGGGGTGAGGGCACCCCAGAGCAGACACAGAAATATTCCCTGTGCCCTGGGTTTGCACACCATCTCCATGGCAGTGTCCTCTGTTCATTGGGCATTTTCTTTATCTGTTCCACAATCACTCCTCCCTCAGGAGGGGACACCTGCTGATAACAGCCATGGAATGTCCCTGCATGGCTGATAAGAACTGCAGCATCCCATTGGGAGATGTGAGCCCAGAGGGAGGAGCCAAGCATTCCTGCCTGGATATAATCTGGAGATTCTGGAACACCAGCACAGCTTCTGCACTGCATTCCCAGAGGAACAGCAGCTGCCTCTTCTCCCACTGGATCTCCAGAGGCAGAGACTGCACCTTTCTCCAGGATCCCTCTTGGGTTCTGAGTTGTTGGAATGGCTCCCAAGGAATTAAAGTCTCTTTTTTCCCAGCCCCACGACCGAAGAGGAAGTTGAGATTCGTCAGTTTGGCTTTTCAGGGTTGTTTATTTTTCCTGATCTATTCCAGTCTTTCTCTGACCTGCTGAGATCTGTCCTGCAGGCCGGCTTGAGGCACACTGACTGCCCTCAGGGCAATGTTACCTTTTTATACTAAAAACTACATGTACTTTATTTACAATTATTTTCCAGTACCTATCACCTATGTTAGACAGTCTGTCTCTAAACCAATCCAAAGTGCCACCATCCCAGCAGAAGAAGGAGGACAACAAGAAGGAGAAGGACAGGACATGCCCAGATCCTCCATCTTGCCTCTTGAACTCCCATTCTAAAAACTCCAAAATTCTACTTTTTCACCCTGTGACAAATTCACTACCGTTCTACTCAAGCCCTTGTGGCTTGTAACTCCTCACACAAAGTTGGGAATTGTTTCCATGGGTTAAAATCCAAGGCACAGGTGTTTTTGACTCCATGCCAAGGTCTCTGAGCCCCCTGCCAGGGTCTGGAGCCATCCAGGGCAGCCAGAGCAATGTCCTGGGCTCTGACATCTCCCTGCTCCAGCAGAACCCCACTGGACACTGCAGGAGGGCTGAGCCACAATTCCAATTGGAATGGTACCCACACCCTGACCCACAGGGTGTCAGGCTGGGTTCTGACCTTCTCAGTGTTGTTTTAGTTTACTGCATTGTTTATTTTATCTCTTTATTTTCTTCCCTGTGGTATTTTCTGGGTCCCCCCTCAGAGGAGGAAATGATGAATCTGACTCCACGTTCTTAGAAGGCTAATTTATTATTATATTATGTGATACTATAGAATGCTATACTAAAACTGTACTAAGGAACACTGGGTACAGGCAGAAGGATAAAAGATAATGATGAGAACTTGTGACTCTTTCCACAGTCCCGACACAGTGCTGCACTGATGCCATTTCCTGTTTCACCTTTCCAAACCCCCAGGTGTGCCGACCTCTGCCTTCCCCTTCCCCTGTACCCGGGCTTAAGAGGAGACGGGACCATGCGGGCTGGATTCTGCTGGGAGCTGTTACCACATTCAGAGGTCTGTCATCCTGCAATAAAACTCTGGATTAAAACTCTACGGCAGAATCCTCTCCTTTCTCTCTTCAGACCATTCAGAGGTCTGTCATCCTGCAATAAAACTTGGATTAAAACT
The DNA here is from genome assembly GCF_051311805.1 of Agelaius phoeniceus. Lineage (NCBI taxonomy): Eukaryota > Metazoa > Chordata > Aves > Passeriformes > Icteridae > Agelaius > Agelaius phoeniceus. The sequence continues at coordinate 2,608,855 of NC_135266.1, read as the reverse complement.
CTACAGCAGAATCCTCTCCTTTCTCTCTTCAGACCATTCAGAGGTCTGTCATCCTGCAATAAAACTCTGGATTAAAACTCTACAGCAGAATCCTCTCCTTTCTCTCTTCAGACCATTCAGAGGTCTGTCATCCTGCAATAAAACTTGGATTGAAACTCTATGGCAGAATCCTCTCCCTTCTCTCTTCAGACCATTCAGAGGTCTGTCATCCTGCAATAAACTCTGGATTAAAACTCTACAGCAGAATCCTCTCCTTTCTCTCTTCAGACCATTCAGAGTCTGTCATCCTGGAATAAAACTCTGGATTAAAACTCTACAGCAGAATCCTCTCCTTTCTCTCTTCAGACCATTCAGAGGTCTGTCATCCTGGAATAAAACTCTGGATTAAAACTCTATGGCAGAATCCTCTCCTTTCTCTCTTCAGACCATTCAGAGGTCTGTCATCCTGCAATAAAACTTGGATTAAAACTCTACAGCAGAATCCTCTCCCTTCTCTCTTCAGCATCGCCTGAACCTTTTCCACCAGATGCAAACTGAGTTCCTGCTATGCCTGGATTTGTTCTGAGTGCCCAGCTGCAGCATCCAGCCGGCCAAAGGTATCTCTGGGGTGAAACACCACAGCTGCAGCCTTTGGTCCAGCAGCAAGGGTCAGATGAGGCCAGGCATGTCCCACCTGGAAATATTGGGATTTATGTTCCATAACACAGCTTGACTGTGATTGGTCATTAAGTCAAAACAACTCACATGAAACCAATGAAACAATCACCTGTTGGAGAAACAATCTCCAAACCACATTCCAAAGCAGCAAAACACAGGAGAAGCAATCAGATAATTCTTGTTTTCCTTTTTCTCTGAGGCTTCTCAGCTTCTCAGGAGACGAAATCCTGGAGAATTTTCAGAAAATGTGGCAGTGACACTTCCCTACTACAGAACTGTTATTTCCTGCTCCCATATTTTTGCCTGAGAGCCCCTTAATTTCCAATTTATAGCAATTCAGAGGGAGGGGGTTTGTGTTCTCCATTTCAGGGGAGGCTCCTGCCTTCTTAGCAGACTCCTGAGACAAGTTCAAAGGTAGGACAGGCTCGCACCTTGGAGGCTGCTCCAGGCACACCAATCCCAGGGAAATGGGGATTTTGTTTCTAGCAAAGCCCATGGGATAGAACATATTTATGCAATTTATCTTTCTGATACTGTTTTGCTGAATGGGAATTCTCAGGATTGTTGCAGAATGGGGATTTGCTCTTTATTAAATACATTCTGTAAATGCACTTTTTTCATGTCCTGGGAGAACTCATCCACATCCTGTCCTAAAAAAAAAGGTCTAAATTCGCATTCAACTTTCTTCCCAGAGAAGAAAAAATAATTTTATTTACTGACCACAGATTATTTAGTGTGAATTGGGCACCTGCAGTCTAAATCTACTCCCTGCCATGTTTAAATACCTTGTGATATCTGTGAAGTTGGAAAGGAATCAACAGTGCCCTATTACAAATTAAAAATATGAGCACAGTCTCCATCCCTTTGAACATTTCTGTACCAAAATCAGTACAATTAATAGAACAAAGAACCCAGTGAATAATATTAAAAATTCAAAATATTTGTTAAATAACAGCACAGTTCCTGAGGAAAAATGGCAAACTTCTTAAGTGACCTGCAGTGTAATTAAATATCTTGCTAAATTACAGCCTGACCTCCACATATTTAATTTCAGCAGCTCGGTTTTGTTTAGTCCTGATTTAACTTGAGAGTTGAAAGGGAAGTTTCTATTGGAGAATTGATATCTCTGATCTTGCAATCAGATCTGGATGTGAGGAAAATTGATTTATTCCTCTGCCAGCATGGATATTAGTGCAGGACTAGAGCCTAAACTGCTGGAATGTAACACCCCAGAAGGTGCAAAGTTATTCTCAATTAAATCTCTTGGTAAAGCCCTGCAAGACCAAATTTATTACAGAATTATTGGAAATATAACTTTGGTGTTGAACCTGCAACGTGATCAAGTATAATTACTTGTATAAAAAATGTAAATATTACATTATAGTCCTAATCAAACAAACCAAACAACATTAATTGGCATTTCTGTGGAAATCATTAACTGAAGTCAGGTTCCTTTCTGCAGTAATTTTAATGTAAGGTGCTTGATTTTGATATTTGGTGAAGAACACAGAATCAGAAAAGTTTTCCAAGAAGTCAGGGAAATTATTCAGATCTCTGATTACCTGGGAATAACTTTGACAGATTCAACTTCTACAGAAAGATGAGCCCTGTGCTAATCATTTTGTGTTAATTAAAAGAGGCTTTTATCTTTGTGACAAACAGGTTTTATGCAGTTTTCTCATGAAGGCAATTGTGCATTTGCAAGAATAAAGGGCAATTCATAAATGATTACCAAGATAAATTGGTATATTTGGGGAACCTGGACACCTCTACAGCATTTATAGTTCTGAATAATAGCTGATATTAAACAAAAAAAACCCAGACACTGATAGGAGGCAGAGCTCCTCCCAGAGAAATCCTTGGAAAAGCTTTTAAGGAGCAGAAGAGGGAAGCAGCTGGACACAAAGCTCAGCAAAGCCTCAAAATGTTCCTGTAAAGGCAAAAAGAGGAGCTCAGCCACTCCAAGGTTACTCAGGGCAGCTGGGAGCTTTGAGGGCTGAGATTACTCCCTGCTTTTCCAAGGTTTCCTTCCACCCTCTGAGAGAGGAGCTGACTGACATGGTTACTTTATTTTAGTTTAGAAAATCTATTTTAGTCAATCCCCTGGTGCATGCAAGGCCTTGGTTTCATAATAAAAATAATAACGACAACAGATTGTTTTCCCAGTCTAAAGTTCTGAACTTTTTAGTCAAAGCTTGTGATAAAATCCTGAACTTTTTAGTAAAAGCTTGTGATAAAATTCTGAACTTTTTAGTAAAAGCTTGTCATAAAATTCTGAACTTTTTACTAAAAGCTTGTCATAAAATTGTGGACTTCTTAGTGAAGCTCGTCAAAAAATTCTGAGCTTTTTGGTAGAAGCTTGTGATAAAATTCTGAACATTTTAGTAAAAGCTTGCCACAAAATTCTGAGCTTTTTAGTCAAAGTTTGTGACAAAATTCTGAACTTTTTGGTCAAAGATGTCTAAAATTCTGAACTTTTTGGTCAAAGCTTGTCATAAAATTCTGAACCTTTTCATTAAAGCCTTGTCATAAAATTCCGAACTTTCTAGTAAAAGCTTGTTGTAAAATTGTGAACATTTTGGTCAATGTTGTCATAAATTTCTGAACTTTTTGGTCAAAGCTTGTGATAAAATTCTAAACTTTTTAGTTAAAGCTTGTGATAAAATTCTAAACTTTTTAGTCAAATCTTGTGATAAAATCCTGAACTTTTTAGTCAAAGCTTGTGATAAGATTCTGAACTTTTTGGTCAAAGTGTGTTTAAAATTCTGAACTTTTAAATTAAAGCTTGTTTAAAATTCTGAATTTTTAGTCAAAGCTTGTAATAAAATTCTGAATTTTTGGTCAAAGCTTGTCATGATTAAGTCCAAGTTACAAAATTACAGAAACTAGAAAACCTCCAGCAGCTTCACAGCTCTAAATTAATTCTGTGCTAACATGGGCAGGAGCTTGTCTTGAAACAAGGACTGGTTTTGCCTGTTTGCCTTTAGATTCCCTTGCATGGTGAGGCTTGGATTCACTTTTCTCATTTCCTCATGAACTTCACCAGGGTAGGGGAAATTGTGAAAAATGGGTATTTTATGATTGGCTTTTCACCAATATTCAAATTAATATTATATGTGCTCTGTTAGAAAGTGATGCTGTATTTATTTTCTTAAGTAGTGTGTTAAATATAGTTTTAGGTTATAACATAATGATAAAATAGAAACTATGCTATGTAAGATTTTTTTAAAAAGAGAGGAATGAGGTACTCCCACTGAGATAGCAGCCACAGGACACCTGGATCTTTCAGAGAAAGAGAATTTATTGCTCCATTATCAGGAGAAACGAACTTCTTCCCACATCTCTCAGCCTTGAGGAGGTTGTCAGGACTATGAAGAAGAAGCTGACACTGCCCAGCCAGAATCCTGCGTTTGAATGGAATTTATGCATCATGGATGAGGAGTATGAATAGGCAACAGGCTGTTCTTTTAAGGGTTAATCCTCTGTTAACGTGGGTCCTTTTGGGGTTATTTTGCCCAGAAAGAGGTACCCAGACTGTCCTTAACTCTTTGTTCTTATTGTCTCATATTGTCCTAAATCCCAACTGTCCACATTTTTACTACTCTCATTACATTACTATTTTTATAAGCATGTTATTGCCATTAAACGTTTAAAACTCTAAACCAAGTGATTGGTGCTGTATCCATTTTCTCAAGTAGTGTGTAAAATACAGTTTTAGGTTATAACATAATGATAAAATAGAAACTGTGCTATGTAAGATACTTTTTTTAAAAGAGAGGAATGAGGTACTCCCACTGAGATAGCAGCCACAGGACCCCTAAATCTTTCACTGAAAAATAATTTATTGCTCCATTATCAGGAGAAATGAACTTCTTCCCACCTTCCTCTGCCGTCAGGATTCAGAAGAAGCAGCTGACACTGCCCAGACAGAATCCTGTGTGTGAATGGAATTTATGGATCTTGGATGAGATGTATGAATAGGCAACAGGCTGTTCTTTTAAGGGTTAATCCTCTGTTAACGTGGGGCCTTTTTGGGGCTATTTTGCCCAGAAAGAGGTACCCAGACTGTCCTTAACTCTTTGTTCTTATTGTCTCATATTGTCCTAAATCCCAACTGTCCACATTTTTACTACTCTCATTACATTACTATTTTTATAAGCATGTTATTGCCATTAAACGTTTAAAACTCTAAACCCAGTGCTTGGTGTTTCTCGCAGCCATCAGGACACGCTCCCAGTGGAGCTGAGCGCTCTCCACGGCAGAGCAGGAGCGGCAGCGCGGCCCCTTCCTGCCTGCGCAAAGCTCTCACCGAGCTCTGAGCGCGCCGGGGGCTCAGCCGCGCACCCGAGCTCAGCAGCAAAGCGAATTCCAGAGCACAGAGCTCCCTTGGGGCTGGTTCGCTCTCCTGTGATGTGCCCAGGCAAGCACTGGGGCTGCCCGCACGGGAGGAGGTCACACAGAGGAGCAGTGAGAGCTGTCAGTGAGGGGCACTGGGGATTTGCTCCTCTCTGTGCAGCGCAGGCTGCGGCAGCAGCACAAGGCTGGTGTGAAAAATGGGCATTTGGTGATTGGCTTTTTGCAAATATTCAAATGAATATTGTATGTGTTGTGTTAGAAAGTGATGCTGTATCCATTTTCTCAAGTAGTGTGTTAAATATAGTTTTAGGTTATAACATAATGATAAAATACAAAACTATGCAATGTAAGATACTTTTTTTAAAAAGAGAGGAATGAGGAACTCCCACCAAGGTAGCAGCCACAGGACACCTAAATCTGTCAGAGAAAGAGAATTTATTGCTCCATGTTGAGGAGAAACGAACTTCCCACATCTCTCAGCCTTGAGGAGGTTGTCAGGATTAAGAAGAAGAAGCTGACACTGCCCAGCCAGAATCCTGTGTGTGAATGGAATTTATGCATCATGTGTGAGGTGTATGAATAGGCAACAGGCTGTTCTTTTAAGGGTTAATCCTCTGTTAACGTGGGTCCTTTTGGGGCTATTTTGCCCAGAAAGAGGTACCCAGACTGTCCTTAACTCTTTGTTCTTATTGTCTCATATTGTCCTCAATCCCAACTGTCCACATTTTTACTATTCTCATTACATTACTATTTTTATAAGCATGTTATTGCCATTAAACGTTTAAAACTCTAAACCAAGTGATTGGTGCTGTATCCATTTTCTCAAGTAGTGTGTTAAATATAGTTTTAGGTTATAACATAATGATAAAATAGAAACTGTGCTATGTAAGATATTTTTTTTAAGAGAGGAATGAGGTACTCCCACTGAGATAGCAGCCACAGGACACCTCAATCTTTCACTGAAAAATAATTTATTGCTCCATTATCAGAAGAAAGGAACTTCTTCCCACATCTCTCAGCCTTGAGGAGGTTGTCAGGACTAAGAAGAAGAAGTTGACACTGCCCAGCCAGAATCCTGTGTTTGAATGGAATTTATGGATCTTGGATGAGATGTATGAATATGCAACAGGCTGTTGCTTTAAAGGGTTAATCCTCTGTTAACGTGGAGATTCCTTCCTCTCTGTGCAGGCCAGGATATGGCTGCAGCACCAGGTTGGTGTTTCTGAAGCTTGAGATGAAGAATTGTTTGAAATCTTTGGCCTCACCAGTGAAAGTGTGATCTGTTTGTGCCATGAGTTGTGGAAATATTGCATCCCATCCCTGGAGGTGTTCAAGTCCACAGTCACAGAATCCTCAGGGCTGGGAGAACCCTCCAGGATCACCCAATGCCACCGGCATCACCCCAATCCCTGTCCCCAAGGGCCACATCCAGACTGCTCTGGGACACTCCCAGGGACCCCAAACCTCCCTGGGCAGCTCAGCCCAAGGCCTGACCACTCTGCCAGGGAAAAAACATTTCCTGAATGTGAAAAACACCAATCACTTTGTTTTAAAAATTTTTAAAGTTTAATAATAATAAAATGGTTATAAAAATAATAATATAATGAGAGTAATAAAAATTTGAACAATTGGGATTAGGACAATATGAGACAATAAGAACAAAGAGTTATGGACAGTCTGGGTACCTCTTTCTGGGCAAAATAACCCCAAAAAGGACCCACGTTAACAGAGGATTAACCCTTAAAAGCAACAGCCTGTTGCATATTCATACACCTCATCTATGATGCATAAATTCCATTCAAACACAGGATTCTGGCTGGGCAGTGTCTGCTCCTTCCTGTGAATCCTGACAGCTCTTCAGGGCTGAGCAAGGCAGGAAGAAATTAGTTTCTTCTGATTAATGAACAATAAATTCTTTTTCTCTGACAGATTCAGGTGTCCTGTGGCTGCTGTCGTCCTGCAAGTCCTTTCCTTAGAAAAAGTATCCTATATGGCATCGTTTCTGTTTTAACATTTTGTTATAACCTAAAACTATATTTAACACACTACTGAAGAGAATTAATACAGCATTACTTTCTAACATGACATATATAATATTCATTTGAAACTTGTGGAAAGCCAGTCATAAAATACGCATTTTTCACACTGAACATCCCCTGGCACAACTTAAAACCATTTCCTCTCCTCCTTTCACTTGAAATGTGAGAGCAGAGCCAATTTGTTCCTTGTTTATCTACTGCTAGAGACACACTTAGGGATAAAATTGTTATTTTGAAATACCCATTGCACTGAATTTCCAAGTGCAGAACAAGACCTTGAGTTCAGAATAATAATAATAAAAAAAAGGTTGTGGCTTCCTGCCCAACTTGTTCAGGAAACAAGTGTCACGTATCTGTTGATGCAGGTGTTGGCTTCCTTCTTGTGGCCTTGCATTTTGCATCTTTTTTTAATCTTCTCTTTTCTCTCACACACCAAGTGTCTGCTAGGATCAGACTGATCCACGCTTCCTTTCCCAGAGCTGTTGTTGTGGTTCCTTTCCCCAGAAAATACAGAAAGTATTTGCTAACTGTGGTGCATTGCTGTATTGGAGGAGTTAAGGCTAACTTGCTGTCTGTTGTGTGTCCTGGAGGAGCAATTTGTGTTTGCAGCACGCAGGGCACGTGCAAATCCTGCAGCTTGATCCCCTGCCAGGCTGTTCCTCACTCTGATGTCACTTGGTGAATCCAATGAATTGGCTTTAAATGCATTTCTGGCTGGAATTGAATGCATCCATTTGTGGCTTTGGTGGCTACAGCAGTGGGAACTGGGGACAGGTGTCTTCTGCTGGTCCTGTGTGGGATATAAAAAGGAACACTGTGCCTTTAGGAGGACACCATCTCTCTGGGAAGAAGGTCAGGTAGAAGTGTCATGTCATTTCTGAGGAAGATGAGATACTTTTGTGAAAAATGGGTATTTGATGATTGGCTTTTTGCAAATATTAAAATGATTATTATATGTGTTGTGTTAGAGAGTTATCCTGTATTAATTCTCTTAAGTAGTGGGTTAAATATAGTTTTAGGTTATAACATAAAGTTGGAATGGAGACTATGCTGTGTGGGACGCTTTTTCTAAAGAAACAACTCGCAGCAGATAACGGCCACAGGACACTTCAATCTTTCAGAGAAAGAATTTATTGCCCCATTATCAGAAGAAGTGAATTTCTTCCTGCCTTGTTCAGCCCTGAAGACGCTGTTGGGATTAAGAGGAAGGAGCTGACACTGCCCAGACAGAATCCTGTGTTTGAATGGAATTTATGCATCATGGATGAGATGTGCATCATGGATGAATATGCAACAGGCTGCTGCTTTTAAGGGTTAATCCTCTGTTAACATTTGTCCTTTTTGGAGTTATTTTGCCCAGAAAAGGTACCTGGACTGTCCATAACTCTTTGTTTTTATTGTCTCAACTCAATATATGGAGTTATGGACAGTCCAGGTACCAATCGCAATTGTCCAAATGTTTATTACTCTCATTATATTGCTATTTTTATAAAAAATTTATTACTATTAAATAAAAAAAAAACCAAACAAACAAAAAACCAAGTGATTGGCGTTTTTCACACTTTCCTGTTGTCCATCAGGATAGTTTGAGCTTTGGAGAAGCAGAAGATTTATCCTGGGCTCCATCACAACTGGTGGGAGCAGCAGGTGAGGGGGGAATTCTGTCCCTGAGCTCCCTCAGGTGATTTCCCACCTGCAGAGCTGCCCCAGGCCTGGGCCCAGCCCAGGGAGGAGCTGGAGCTGCTGCAGAGAGCCCAGAGGAGGCTCCAGGATGGGCAGAGGGATGGAGCAGCTCTGCTGGGAGGAAAGGCTGGCACAGCTGGGATTGTTCACCTGCACAGGAGAAGCTTTGGGCTGAGCTCAGGGTGGCCTTGCAGGGCCTGCAGGAGCCCCAGGAAAGCTGCAGAGAGACAATTTCCAGGGCATGCAGGGACAGCACACAGGGAATGGCTTCAAACTGAAAAATTACAAGTTTAGGCGGGATATTAGGAAAAAAATCCTTCCCTGAGAGGGTGGGGAGCGGCTGGGATGGAATTCCCAGAGCAGCTTTGGCTGCCCCTGGATCCCTGGCAGTGCCCAAGGCCAGGTTGGACATTGGGGCTTGGAGCAGCCTGGGACAGTGGAAGGTGTCCCTGCCATGGCAGAGGGTGGAGCTCGATGAGCTTTAAGTCCCTTTTCACCAAAACCATTCTGCCATTCCCAGAGCAGCCGGGTCGTGGCGCCGGCGACGAGAAGACCTCGCCTGCTCCTCCTCCTCTTCCTCCTCCAGAGCACGCCTACAACTAACCCACGCCCCGAGCCGCTTGGAGCGATTTTGAGCGCTCTTTATTTCTTTTCACACCTCCTTCCACCGCGGAACTCCGCGTTCCCCTCAGCGTGAGGAGCAGGCGGCGCCCTCACGGCCGAGCGCTGAGGGGAGGAGGAGGGGAGAGACGCGGCGCTGCCAAAGGGGCGGGGCGCCGCGCGCGCCAGCCCCCGCCAGCCAATCAGCGCTGTGACCGCCACCCGCCCTCCCTGACGCACGGCGCTGCGATTGGCCGGGGCGGGCGGCGGGGGGCGTGGCCGCGCGCCCGCCATGCTGATCACGCTGTGCTACCTGTACCTGTGGGCGCGCTGGGGGCCGCGCTCGGCCGCGCTCGTCCGCAGCACCGTGCGGAGGCTGCACCGCTCCCGCTGCTCCTTCACCTTCTGCGCCCGCCAGCCGCACCCCGACGAGCGCGTCTGCCTCCGCGTCGGCGGCAAGGTGTTCTGCACCGGCGAGGCGCAGGTAGAGCCGCGGGGATGCGCGGGGAGGCGCGGCGGTTGCCGCGGTAACGGGGATGCGGCGGGGGGCGCGGTTGCCGCGGTAACGGGGATGAGCATCCCGGCCCCGCGGGGACGGGGTTGTGGTTTGGTTCTTCAACCACGGGGTTGGTGGCGGGCAGGGGTTTGGGATTAGGAAAAACAACGCGCGGAGGGAATTCCCACATGGTGTCAGAGCCAGGGGAAGGAGGAGGGGACAGCCGGGTGGTCGCTTTGGTGGGAAATGTTAGTTCAGGTGTGGTTCCCTCTCCTCGCTGCTTGCCGGAGCTTGTTTAAATAGGAAATGGGCTGAGAGATGCTCTGTGTGCTACAAATGTGTATTTGTATGTGTGTATATATATGTAAATATATAGAGGAAATTGGAAATATTTATACATGGGAATGTATATATATATATATAGGAAATGTGTATATATATGGGAATAGGAAATGGGCTGAGAGATGCTCTGTGTGCTACAAATGTGTATGTCAATATATATATATGTATATATCTCAGAAATAGGAAATATATCTATATAGGAATATATATATAAAGGAAATATATATATATATATAGGAAATAGGAAATATATCTATAGGAATGTATGTATATATAGGAAATAGGAAATATATATATGTATATATATATATAGGAAATGTGTATATATAGAGGAATAGGAAATGGGCTGAGGGGTGCTCTGTGTGCTACAAATGTGTATTTGTATCTCTCTCTCTCTCTCTCTCTATATATATATATATATATATGTATATATTTATGTATGTGTATTAAGTGCAGCTTTGCAAGTGCAGCAGTAGTTCTAGGAAAGCTTGGCTGGGTGAGCTTGAGAGAATTCCATAAAATCACAGAATGGTTTGGGTTGCTTGAAGATCATCGTGTTCCAACCCCCTGCCATGGGCTCCATGCCCCGTCCAAGCTGACCTTGGGCACTTGCAGCAGCCCCAGCTGCTCTGGGCACCCTGTGCCAGGGCCTCCCCTCCTTCCCAGGGAAGATTTCCCTCCTAACATCCCATCCAAACCTGCTCACTTTCAGTTTAAGGACATTTCCTCCTCATCCTGTCCCTGGGAAAAGCCTCTTTCATTTCAGCAACACACTTGGAGAACATGTAAGGCTTTAGTCTAAAAATATGTGCTGTGCTTGTGCCTCCAGGATTCGTGTCAGGGCTTTAAAACGCTGCTGGATCTGCCCAGGAATGTGAACTGCAGAGAGAGCTGGCTGCTTCTCCCCACACAAAATGTGGTTCTAAGTGAGGAAAATGAGGTGCAAAATGAGAATCACAAATGAGCAGGGCTGGGGGAGGCTGTGGCAGCCCGTGAGGGTGGAAAAGCCCTGTGCCTGAAGCAGCTCCACGTGGCACTGCTGGGAGCAGAACTGAAAGCGAGCTTGCTTGACTCTCAGGATCAGGAGTGGAGCTGGCACTGCCCCCAGCTCGTCTGAATTATTTAAATGGATGGTGGATTTCTCTGAATTTGGCACTAAATGCCAGAATTGGTCTGGGTGAGGCTCTTCTTGGTCTTTGTGCTTTTTGCTGCTGTTGGTGCGTGAGTGGTTGAGGATTATTTCAGTTGTTGCAGGGATTTATGGAGCACGTCAGTGGCTAAGTGCTCTTCAGGAAGCAGGGAAGCTTTTTGTAAGTTCAGTGGGTAAAAAGATCATTTGCATTTGAGGGAAAACAAGATTAGAAATGCTGATGGAGTTGGTTCTATTTAAAACTAGGTTTTTTGCTATTTATTAACAGATTATTTCACACTCAAGAGCGATGGTGGCAGTCTCAGAACCTTCCCCAGCCAAGTGAAATACCTAATTCACATTCCAATAAAGCCCCCAAAACAAAACAAAGCTGTGTTTGGAGGAGTTCTGCCTCACTTGCCCTGGATTATTGTTCTGTGAAGAGGATTTCAGCTGGTTTCTGCTCTTTGCTCCACTCCTGCTCATTTCTGAAACAGCTTCTCCTCAGCCCTTGCACTGCCAGCACATTTTTTTCTGTCTGCAGTGCTGTTCATGCAGACTGATTTTATAATCTGTTGGGTTTATTGGTGTTTATTGGGAGCTGGGGAGCCCTCTGGGGAATTGCAGCTTGGCATGACGTTTGGCACAGACTCAGGGCTGTAATTCAATGTATTTTTGTCTCTTTAAAATATGTGGTGACAGCAATTGAAAATCCCTGGGGCAGGTCCTGTTGTGCTGCACTTCAGTGTGAGAGCTCTGGCTCTGCATCACTGGGGAGCTCTTTACATCATCTCTGAAGAGATTAAAGGTTAATTCAGATTTTTTTTTTTGGCTTCTGGGCAGCCAGCAAAGCTCCTTTTCTCTCTCAGTAGCTTGGACTGTGATCAGTAGCTTGCTTAAGATACTGCAAGTCCTAAATCATAACCTGTAAAGGGATTTTTTTTTGGTTTGATCTTTAGCCAGAGGGGATGTTTAAGGTACTTTAAAGCTTCCTGAGCTGAGTTCACTTTCATGTGGGAGAAAGCAGTGTTTGTTTGTGCAGCTTGTGTGCTCTCCGGGGTGGCTGGGTCAGTGAGCTGCCCCCTCAGTATTCTGGGCTGGGCAGGGATGAGCACACTGAGTGCTGGAATCCAGAGCCACGGGGGAATTCCCTCCTGCTTCCACATGGAATTACTGCAGGTGTGTGCAGAAGGGAAATGTGGGAAACAGTGAAGGTAAGGGGATTTTTAGGGAGTTGACAAACAAGACAAGACTACTAAAATATGTTCTTTGAGATTTATTACATCACATTACGTTAAGACAATTAAAAGATAACAACAGCTCACTTCTTACTAACAGCAACCAAAAAAATTCTTTGTAATAGAACATTTTAAAAACTTTTTAACCAATAACATATGACCAAAACTTACAGATAATTATTCTAGTTAATCACTAAAACCATACCTACTTCAAACAATACCTTCTTATGTACTTCCTATTAACAATACACAATTATTAAACTTAAAACCTTCTCCTCTCTTACTAAACATATTTTCTACAGTCTCAAAATCTGTCTTAACCAAACCTAAAACTCAAACTGAGTTGAGTTGTCTCAATTGTTTCATGTTTTGAGTTCTCTCATTGTTCCATGTCCTTGCTTACTGTAACTTTTCTATTTTCAGACTTTACAACCACAGCTCTTTCTGTTTCTAAAGCCTCCTTTCACAGCTTTCTAAAAATCTTCCTACCTTTACTATTTCCCAAAGCAAACCAGTTGTTTCTAATGTTTGCCCTTTTTAAAATATATCAGACAAATGAAGTTCAATGCAAAATGAATGTGAAAATTAACAATGGATGTAATATTTTCCTGAGAAGCTGTGAGATGTCTCAAATGTGTTTTTTGATCTGCTGATTCCAGGTTTTGAGCTTTATTTGCTCCTTGCTGAGGGCAAGAGAGGGAATCTTTTGTAATTTAATGAAGAAACTTTTGTGCAGTGTTCTGCTGAGCGGTGGATGGAACAACTTATGGAAAAATTTATTCTGAATGAAGGATTTGTTTCTATTTGATGAGATTCATAGTGAATGAGGAATTTTGTTGAATGACTGAGGATTCAGTGCTCAGTGTGGCTGGGAGAGGAGGAGAGGTGCATGGGGGATGCTGCCAGTGCCAAATGTCCCTCAAGGGTCCCAGTGCAGGGGCTCAGGGGTTTGTGTTCCACCCTCCCTTCCTGTGAAGCTGAGAGCTGGAGTTTGAGCTGGCTGCACAAACCTGCCTTGGCACTTCCAGTTTCACTTTTAGTGTTCCTTTTAACAGTTCACAGCTTTATCCCCTCCTTTGTCTCGTGGGGAAAGTGAAATCATCATCGCCCTTCCCGTAAGGCTGGAGGCTCGGATTTGAATTTAAGCTGGGCATAATTTAAAAAGGAATTCTTAAATCAGTTGTTTCCTGCTCAGACTTACTCTCCTTTCCCATTTCTTTCAGTTCCTTGATGACTTAAACAGGTGGAGGGGGCTGCTGGTTTCTCCCTTTGCTCACGCTGAGAGGCTGCTGCCAGCAGAGCACATTGCTTTTGTGACAGAAAGCATTTCTGCTCACCCAGAGCACTTGCAGAAAGCACCTGACTCTTCCAAGGAGGTGAGAAAATATCTTTGTTTTTGCATAGAAAAGGGGGACAGATATTCAGTATTTTTGTATAGAAAGGGGGTACAAATATTCAGTATTGTTGCATAGAAAGGGATACAGATATTCAATATTCTTGCATAGAAAAGGGGTACAGATACTCAATATTCTTGTATAGAAAGGGGTACAGATATTCAATGTTCTTGTATAGAAAGAGGCACAGATATTCAATATTGTTGCATAGAAAAGGGGTACAGATATTCAATATTCTAGTATAGAAAGGGGGTACAGATATTCAATATTCTTGCATAGGAAGGGGTACAGATATTCAATATTATTGTATAGAAAGGGAGATAATATTCTTGCATAGGAAGGAGATACAGATATTCAATATTCTTGCACAGAAAGGAGATACAGATATTCAATATTCTTTCATAGAAAAGGGATATAAATATTCAATATTGTTGCATAGAAAGGGAGACAGAAATTCAATTCTCTTGCATAGAAAGGGGTATACAGATATTCAATATTCTTGCATAGAAAGGGGGACAGATATTCAATGTTCTTGCATAGAAAGGGGTATACAGATATTCAATATTCTTGCATAGAAGGGGGTACAGATATTCCATATTCTTTCATAGAAAAGGGATACAGATATTCAATATTGTTGCATAGAAAGGGGAACAGATATTCAATATTCTTGCACGGAAAGGGGCACAGATATTCAATATTGTTGCATAGAAAGGGGCACAGACATTCAATATTCTTGTATAGAAAGGGGTATACAGATATTCAATATTCTTGCATGGAAAGGGGTACAGATATTCAATGTTCTTGCATAGAAAAGGGATATAGATATTCAATATTCTTGCATAGAAAGAGGTATACAGATATTCAGTATTATTGTATAGAATGGGAGATAATCAATATTCTTCCATAGGAAGGAGATACAGATATTCAATATTCTTGCATAGAAAGGGGTACAGATATTCAATATTCTTGCATAGAAAAGGGATATAGATATTCAATATTGTTGCATAAAAAGGGGGACAGAAATTCAATTTTCTTGCACAGAAAGGGGCACAGATATTCAATATTCTTGCATAGAAAAGGGGACAGATATTCAATATTGTTGCATAGAAAGGGGTACAGGTATTCAATATTCTTGCATGGAAAGGGGTACAGATACTTGAAATTATTATATAGAAAGGGGGACAGATATTCAATATTCTTGCATGGAAAGGTATTCAATATTCTTTCTTAGAAAGGGGTACAGATATTCAAAATTATTACATAGAAAGGGGGAGAGATATTCAATATTCTGGCACAGAAGGAGGCACAGATGTGTTGTGATCTTATGGGGAATAAAAAGGGAGTTGCTTCATTCAGATCACTCAATAATTAAACTCTATTTTGTGTTTCAAACAGAGGCAGAGGTATTTTGTTGAGATTTTCAGGAGCATTTTTCTCTGGCTGTGGGTGGGCATTGCCCCCCCTGTTCTGGAGCCAGGCTGGGAGAACTTGGGATTGTTCAGCCTGGGGAAGAAAAGGCTCCAGGGGGAGCTCAGAGCCTGAAGGGGCTCCAGGGGAGCAGCTCTGGGCAAGGAATGGAGTGACATGACACAGGGAATTATTGGGTTTGTGGGGTGCCCCATGAAGGGAGGAATGATGAATCTGGCTCCATGCTCTCTGGAGGCTGATTTATTATTTTATGATACTAAAAATATATTAAAGAATGCTATACTAAACTGTACTAAAGAATACAGAAAGGATACTGACAGAAGGATAAAAAGATAATAATGAAAACTCCTGACTCTCTCCAGAGTCCTGACACAGCTTGGCCCTGATTGGCCAAAGAGTGAAAACAACTCCCAGCAGAATCCAATGGAACAATCACCTGTGGGTGAACAATCTCCAAACACATTCCAAAGCAGCAAAACAGAGAAGAAAATGAGATAATTACTGCTTTCCTTTTTCTCTAAGGCCTCTCAGCTTCCCAGGTGAAAAATCCTGGGTGAAGGGATTTTTCAGAAAACCTGAATGTGACAGGGAATGGCTCCCACTGGGAAAGGGGAGATTTGGGTGGGAAGGAATTCCCACCCAAATTACAGGGAAGGAATTATTGGGAAGGAATTATTGGGAAGGAATTCCTGGCTGGGATGGAATTCCCAGAGCAGCTGGGGCTGCCCCTGGATCCCTGGCAGTGCCCAAGGCCAGGCTGGACACTGGGTTTGGAGCACCTGGGACAGTGGAAAATCCTTCTCCTGCTTTTTGTGCAGCCCCCTTGAGGCCATGGAAGGCTTTGGGAGGGGAGGGATGGATCTCAGTGCCCCCAGGGAAGAGGAGGAAAGGGAAAATGTCCATGTCAGGATGTATCTGGAGGCTTTAATAAAACATCTGGGCTGCTGCTGGAATCCCAGAGCTCTCCATGATCCCAGGCTGGGATCACCCCTGGAGCCATGGATAAGGGTGGGAAATGGATTTGTAGAGATTTTTTCAAGCAGCATTAAAAGGGCTTAATTTCATTTGAAACCTTAATTTTAATTTTATTTTATTTTAAAACCCTAAAGTCAGCATTTCTTCTCTCAAAGTTTACATACAGTACCCTCTGTCAAACTTCAAGAATTCTCTACAAATCCACTTCCCACCCTGGCCTGGGTGTCCCTGAAGGGCCACCTGTCACCCTTATTTCCTGCAATCAGGAAATTTCAGGCTCCTTCACCAAAATTCCACATCCTTGGTGTTCCAGGACATCACATCCACAGGTGCTCATGGCCTGGCTGCTTCCCTGGGTGAGGATCTGTGTAAAAGAGTTTTTTAGTCTTCAAGTTGTTGTTTATTTTTTATCTTATCAGAGGTTCTACACTAGACTTAGCACACAAAGAGAAGGCAGCAAGAAAAGTCACAAAATGTACAGTTGCAAGGTCTTTTAAAGCTATTTTATCTCTTAAATTAACTCTTAAAATGTGCTTTATTTCTACTTTTTTCTACCAATAACTAATTATTTGCCTGCCACACAACATCTGTATTACAGCTCTCCCTAACTAATCACTCTATACCACCACCACAATAGAAAATAAAGCAGATGAAGAAGAAAAAGATCAAACACCATCCAAAAGCCTCTGTTTTGTCTTCTATCCACCTCCATACTAAAAACCCAAAACTCTTAAATTTTTCACCCTATGGTAAACTATACTACCAGCAATTTCCTTGTGGAAAACCTGCAGCAGCTGCTTTGGGAATGGTTTTATTGCCTTTGGCAGGGGGAATCCATGCAGGTGGGCTCTGCTTCTGGAGACAAATGAGCTGTGCCCTCCCTCTTGTACACCTGGGCCAGCTCAGGTGGAAGATTTTTATTTTATTTTTACTTTTTGTAGCAGAAAGATCCACAGAAACACCTGCATTGAAGCTCTAATTATCTATTCTTTTGGGGTTTATTGGAGTTTTCCTTAGGATGGAAAATTTTTCATCCTTATGTGGACATTAGTAATTAATTTGATTTAGAAAGTTCAAAAATTATAGTCCAGGCAAAAAAAATCAAAACTAAAGAGGAAAAGGAAACCAGCTCTGCTGGTTAATTTTGTTTACTGCTCTTCTGTGTGAATACAATAAAGTGCTCTTAATTTTGGTTAAAAACCAGCTCTGGCTGTCACCACATGCAGGGCCTGTGGGGCACACATTGCTCTTGGGGGAAATTCTGGCCAAAAAGCCATTTTTTGGTAGGAGTATCAGTGACCTGTGGCTGGTGAGAATGAGGAGGGACTTTTGTACACCTGGACCAGCTGAGGTGGAAGATTTTTATTTTATTTTTACTTTTTTGTAGCAGAAAGATTCACAGAAACACCTGCATTGAAGCTCTAATTATCTATTTTTTGGGGTTTATTGTTTTGGGGTTTTTTTAAATCTTCTTGGGTTTGCTTTCATTTTCCTTAGGATGGAAGATTTTTCATCCTTATGTGGACATTACTAATTAATTTGATTTAGAAAGCTCAGAAGTGATAGTCCATGCAAAAAATGAAAACTAAAGAGGAAAGGGACTGCTGGTTTATTTTGTTTATTGTTCTTCTGTGTGAACACAGTAAAGTTCTCTTAATTTTGTTACCTCTGGCTGTCACCACATCCAGGGCCTGTAGGAACACATTGCTCTTGGGGGAATTTCTGGCCAAAAAAGCCATTTTTTTGTAGGAATATCAGTGATCTGTGGCTGGTGAGAATGAGGGGGACTCAGACAACAGGAGTTTGAATAATGTCCCATCTCTTGCTGAGTGCTGGCCTTTCATCCTTTTTGCTGACAGAATTTTGATTTGGAATTGCAACAGGAAAGCTGGAAAATACTCCCTGAGGGTTTTTGCTCTGCTCTGAGCCAATGATCGCTGCCTGATTTCAGGGTCACAGCTTTTGGCAAGAGCTTTGCTTTGTGAGCTGCTTCTGTGGGTTCGCTTTGTTTGCACTGTGCAGCAATAATCACATTTTACATCTGAGGTTTTACTTGGAGGAGACATCAAGAGCATCAACAGAACTTGCTGACAGCCTCCAGGTGTGGGTGTTACTTGTGCCTGTTCTTTGGGTAGGAAACGATGTTTAAATCCTCTGTAAATCCTTCACCCTCCACCACAGGCAGTCCCATTGGAGCTGGGGCACCTCTGGTGGGGCTTCACCACCTTGAACTTGGGGGTGAAACCCCACACTCTGCTCCCCTTTTCCTCTGGGAAAGGGAATTTTTTCACTAAGGGTTAGCAGAAATCATGGATCACAAGATACCCAGCCAGGTTTATTGTTAGATATCCAAAGGCCAGAAATAGAAATATGGATTGAGAGCCCACCTGCAGAGCTGGGCCTAGGCCTGGGCCCAGCCCAGGGAGGAGCTGGAGCTGCTGCAGAGAGCCCAGAGGAGGCTCCAGGATGGGCAGAGGGATGGAGCAGCTCTGCTGGGAGGAAAGGCTGGCACAGCTGGGATTGTTCACCTGCACAGGAGAAGCTTTGGGCTGAGCTCAGGGTGGCCTTGCAGGGCCGGCAGGAGCCCCAGGAAAGCTGGAGAGAGACAATTTCCAGGGGATGCAGGGACAGCACCCAGGGAATGGCTGCCAGTGCCAGAGGGCAGGGCTGGGTGGGATCTTGGCAATGAGGAATTGTTCCCTGGCAGGGTGGGCAGGGGCTGGCATGGAATTCCACCCCTGGATCCCTGGCAGTGCCCAAGGCCAGGTTGGACACTGGGGCTGGAGCAGCCTGGGACAGTGGGAGGTGTCCCTGCCCTTGGTGAGGCAGAGAACAGAGGCTGGACAGAGCTCCAGAATAAAGCAGGGATTGATTCAAAGCATCTCCTCCATGGATGCACCTTGGGCAGCACCAGAGCCCAGCCAGGGCTGCACCCAAGATGAACCAAAATGGCCCCAAAATGCACGGCCGGGCACGGGCTCTGTCCCTGGGATCAGTTCTGCTCCATTTGCATCTTGCAGTTCATTGTCCCATCCCAGCTTTAGCCCCTGCAGTCCCACCCTGCTTGTTTTTCTCTCTCCAGCCCACGGGGTTTGTGCTCTGGGGCTGAGATTTGGATCATTTGGCCTTGGTGCCCAGCTGGAGCAGGAATTGTTTTGTCTCCCTGCTCTGTGCACAGAGCTCAGCATCCCAGAATGTGAACCCAGCCCCACACACTAAAGCAGAGCAGAATGTGAAAATAATAAAAGCTCAAACCTGAGGCATCAATGGCAGGGGTGGCACTGGGTGAGTTTTAAAGGTCCCTCCCAGCCCAACCCATTCCATGATTCTAAGATGCTGTAAAAATGCTCAAATTTGGTCACTTTCAGAGAAAATCTCAACACAAGCCCAATGCAGCAGAGCAAGAAACACTTCAGGAAAATAACAAATCCATTTTAAATCAGCATCAGATAGTGGGGAAAAATCCTTCCCTGGCAGGGTGGGCAGGGCTGGGATGGAATTCCACCCCTGGATCCCTGGCAGTGCCCAAGGCCAGGTTGGACACTGGGGCTGGAGCACCTGGGACAGTGGGAGGTGTCCCTGCCATGGCTGGGGTGGCTCTGGGATAATTTTTAAGGTTCCTCCAACCCAAACCATTCTGGTATTCTGTGACTGAATGGTCTCATTTGGGTTTGTTGATTACTCAGCAGAAATTGTCTCTGAGAATGACTTAGAAAGGAGACAGAACCATTGGGGTTGTTGGTTCTGTCCCCTTGTTCCCTTGGGAAATTCCACAACATCAAAAGCTGCAGCTGGATTCCCTTGGGTGGTGTGTAAACCATTTAATTGCAGAAAAGAAAGATAAATTTAGCTGATGGTCTAATTATGAACAAGTAGAATAACTGACAGCTCACCCTCAGTTCGTGCATCCAAAATAGGATTTTCCTTCCTTTAATCAGTGTTTTACATCTGGTGTATGGGGGTGAAAAGCTGAACCTCATGGAAGTGTCCAAGTGCTGCAGCTGCTCTGAGGGAGTTGCACTTTGTCTCCCCATGTTCTGGAGCATGGCAAAGGCTGATTTTTTGACTTTTTTTAGGTCATGAAGGCAGGTCTCTAAAAATTCTTTCATGGGAGAACAAGTGGTTTGTGGATCCAGTTGTGTCTCCTACTTGTGCATTGTTTCCTTCCTGGAAAAAGGAATTTTTGATGTAGATAAACATCTTCAACCCTCATGGTTTAGTTAAGACTTCTGATAATTTTTTATTAAAATGAGGATTTTAAGATTTGAGGAGTTTAAGATTTGAGGAGTTTAAGATTTGAGGTGTTTAAGATTTGCAGCCTGTGAGATTTCCCCACATTTGGTTTCCCACCCTGAGCTCTTTGTCCCTCATCACAACCTCTCAAAGGGCTGAAGAGTTTTTGAGTTTCTTGTAAAAAATGCACCATCATCACACCTGTTGAAAGCAGAATGCCGAGTGTGGTCATTAATTAACTTATTAATTTATGACACAATGAATTTTGAAAATGTATCTTCCCACTTTTACCACTGCTGCCTGTAAATGTCCCTTCTGCAGAGCTTAACTTTAATTTTTTACCCAATCTACCTGCAGCCTTGATTCCAAATGCACTCAGAATTGACCTGGGGATGAAGAATTCCCTGGAAATGGCAAAGGAAGAAATTCATTTCAGCTGCCTGCACGAGCCTGTGGATGCACCTTGTAGTTAATAAACCCTTGTAGTTGAATTTTGTTCTTTTCATCAGCATCCTTGCTTGGAGTTTGTGCTGAAGGAAACAAATCCAAACAGAATTTTTCTTACAGCTCTGCTGCCATTTTGTTGCTTGGAGCTTTTAGAGCCTTGCTCTTTGGGAATGATTCCTTGGTGTGGATATTTTCCTCTTTTGTCAGGGCTCAATCTTTGCTGCCTAAAGCAAACCCCTGTCAGTAAATTCTTCAATTCTCCCGCATTCCTCCTGCAAACTCACAAAATTGTTGCTGCTTAGGGATTTCTCCACAATTTTCCCAACTGAAAGCCATCCATATGCTCTGTTCTAGATTGTCAAGTGGTCAGACTTTTGTTCACCCTTGGCCTATAAACCTGGTGAACCTTTTAAGTTAATTGCTGCAGCCAGTGTAGATAATTTCAGTAGCCTTGGAGTAGCCTTCCTGGAAGACAGGCTGCAGATGGAGAACGGGATGGTGCCACACAGGATTGTTTGTAAGTACCCTCCTGATCATTTCTCATGCCACAACATTCTTGATTTATGCTTATTTTAGGTCTTTGTGCATATTTTTTGTACCTACCTGAAAATTTTCCTTTTTTTTTTTGGCAGTGTTTTTTTTTCCTGTTGGGATTCCAGGTTGATCCCTCTGTAGCTCTGCTTTAATTTTTTTTTTTGGAGGATTTGGAAGGGTTTGGGTTGGAAGGAGCCTTAAAAATTATCCATTCCCAACCCCTGCTGTGGGCTGGGACCCTTCCACCATCCAAAGGGTGCTCCAAACCAGAAGTTAGCAAATAATTCCTTTAAATCTTGTCTGCTGGATTAACAAATCTATTTTTGAAAATCCAAACTGAAAGTTTTTAGGCAAATGTTCTCTTTTTTTTTTTCATATTTGAAATTAACATATATTTAAAGCTGAACGTGGATTGAAAACAATTTGGGGTGGGATTTTTTTTGGCCTTTTTTATGGGGTTTGTTTTTGCTTTGCTGTTTCATTTAATGTAGATCACAGTGCTCAGGCAGAAATGAAGGAATGACAAAATCAACAGCATTTAGCTGAAGTGCAGGAGGACAGGAATATTCTCCCAAAAGAATCTGATGGGAAATTCTGTCTCTCCTGGTGCTGTTCTGCATAAATATTCCCCCAAGGAAGGCTGGCAGCTGAGAGTGTCCCAAGTCTGTCCCTTTTTAAAATGTTTTCTGCCTCCTTTTGCTTCCAATGCTCTGTGGAAGCTGCTCCAGAACAGGCTGGGGGAGGCTCTGGATGGAATAACAGAGGTTGGAAACTGAAATTCCCTTGGGATATCAAAAAAACCCCAAATCTTGCTTCATGTTTCTGCTCCAAAGGGGATGTAATTTCATAATAAGGAAAGGGGTTGAAGTTGGATTAACAAAATGTTGTTAATCGAGTTTCTCCCTGGATTAAGAGCACAATAAATTGATTTGGTTGTGTGTGAGTGGGGAAGGATTCAGGAAAATGTTTCAGATTTTGCCTTGAAGCCCCCTTTGTGATGAGTGTCTTTTCTCTCCTCTTTGCTCTGCACATTTCTTGCTGGTAATAATCATCTTTGCTCTTCTCTTCTCAGTTGTATTTGCTCCAAATTATCTTCCCATTTCTGTCATTTTCAGGGGAAAAGGGAAATTTTTAACAGTTCTTCCTATTTTCTTGTTTTCCCTTGGATTCTTAGCTCCCAGATCTTGCTGTGCTGGATCTCTCTGCCTTTCTGCAGCCTGAAATCTGTTCAAATCTCTTTTTTATTCCCTTTTCTCGTGCCAAACCTTTATCTGCAGCCTGCAGCAGTGCAAGGGACGTGGTTCAATATCTGTCTTGCCCAACACCATCACTTTATTAGCTTATTTCAAAACAGTTGCTTTCAAAACAGCAGCACTTTTAAACCCTGCCCTAATTAGAAGAGCTGTACTTTTCCAGAGGTATTTTCTCTTTTTCATTTTGTCTTTAGATTTATGGTATGAGTGCAAATCTCTGTTGTCCTGGGGGGGAAATAGGATTTGTTGTGTCAAATAAGTGAAATTCTTGCTGTTACAGGGAATTTGTACTGAAACTGAATTCTGCTGTTAATGATACTTATCCTAACCCTGGTAATCTCGTTATTTGAACCCTTTTTTTGGTATCTTTACCTTTTGCAGCTGTCCATTTAGAGGAGTCTGCTCTGAAGGAGCTGGCAAAGGAGGCACCGTCGGCAGAAGAGGAAAGCACGGACATGGATGCAGTAACTCCTGCTGGGAAATCAGGGTTAGGGCAAGCTGAGGAGGACAGATCCCAGCTGGAAGAAGAAAGGGAAGATGAGGAAACAGGAGGTGGGGAGCAGCACCACCTGCACCTTTCCAGCTGCCACGAGTGCCTGCAGCTGGAGAACAGCACCATCGAGTCGGTGAAATGCGCCTCTGCAGAGAGCATCCCCGAGCTGCCCCGGGACTGCAGCAGCACAGGGCAGGAGGAGAAGGAGCACCAGTGCCTGCAGAAAGGAATCAAAAGAATCAACCTGGCTGGAAAACCCCCTAATGTCCTGATTTACCTGGGCTCTGAGGCTGCCAAAGGGAGGTTTGAGCAGGTGAAAGCAGTGCTGAGGGAGTGCATCGATGCTGAGAGCTACACCCTGTACCAGCTGCACCAGGAGCAGGTGCTCAGGGACCCCTGGGTGGAGAATTCCCTGCTGCTGCTCATTGCCACAGAGGAACCCATCCCCGAGGGCATCCACAGGCAGTTCATGAAATTCCTGTCCAAAGGGGGGAAGATTCTTGGGCTTTCTTCGTCCTTCACCTTTGGGGGCGTGCAGATAAAGCACAAGAACAAACTGAGGAGGGCGGTGCACGAGCTGGTGGTGACTAAAAGGGACAGCACGGAGGTGAAGCTGAACCTGCTGCTCAGTGGCTGCGTTTTTGAGGAGGGGATGAAGGGAGATGGCAGCAGAGTGAAGGTGTTGAGTCGACTGAGCAGTGCTGCTGAGGACACGGTGATTGTGCAGCTGAGCCATGGGAGCAGTGGAGGAGAAGCCATCCTTTCCCAGGTACTGTGGGCATGCATTTCCTCATTGCTGCCTGGGCTGCAATCCTAAAGATTGTTCCTATTGTGTGTTCATTGGGGGTTCCTGTCAAGGGCAGGTGTGCAAGCATGGAATGGTTTGGGCTGGGAGGGAACTGAAAAATCATTTTGTTCCAGAAAAATCATTTTGTTCCATTTTGTGACAGAGGAACACCTCCCACTGTCCCAGGCTGCTCCAGCCCCAGTGTCCAACCTGGCCTTGGGCACTGCCAGGGATCCAGGGGCAGCCACAGCTGCTCTGGGAATTCCATCCCAGCCCCTGCCTGTGACCATGGTCACAAGGGTTTTCAGGATGAAGAAGAGATGAGAATGTTGACTCCACGATCAGAAGGCTTGATTTATTATTTTATAATATATGTTACATTAAGATTATACTAAAAAGCAATAGAAAGGAAAAGGTTTCTTCAGAAGCTAGCTAAGCTAAGAATAGACAAGAATGAATAACAAAGATCTGTGTCTCAGACAGAGCAAGAGCCAGCTCTGCCATGAGTGGTCAGGAAATCCAAACACCCACAGCAGACCAATCCCAGGTCTACCTGTTGCATTCCACAGCAGCAGATAACCATTGGTTACTTTGGTTGCTGAAACTGCAGCTTCTCACAAGGAAAAATCCTAAGAAAGGATTTTTCATGAAAGATGTCTGCGACACCTGCCCCTCCTGTCAGGGAGGAAATTGTTCCTAATACCTGATCTAAACCTGTAATGTTTCAGTGTGAAGCCATTCCCTGGGTGCTGTCCCTGCATGCCCTGGAAATTGTCTCTTTCCAGCTTTCCTGGGGCTCCTGCAGGCCCTGCAAGGCCACCCTGAGCTCAGCCCAAAGCTTCTCCTGTGCAGGTGAACAATCCCAGCTGTGCCAGCCTTTCCTCCCAGCACAGGAATATCCTGAAACTCACCCAGTGCCACCCCTGCCATGGCAGGGACACCTCCCACTGTCCCAGGCTGCTCCAGCCCCAGTGTCCAGCCTGGCCTTGGGCACTGCCAGGGATCCAGGGGCTTCACATCTCCACTGGGAATTCCATGCCAGTCCCTGTCCACCCTCCCAGCCAGGAATTCCTTCCCCATATCCCACCCAAATCTCCCCTTTCCCAGTGGGAGCCATTCCCAGGTGTAAATGGATGTCCTGGATGTGCAGGGGTCCAAGTGCAGGGTGGGTTTCCCTTGGTGTTAAAGAAGGGGAATGTCACTGCTGGGAAAACATTCTCTTATTTTTGCCATGGATCAGGCAAGGTAAAGCCAAGTTTTGTGCAGGAAGCAGGAATTTCACTCATTAATCCAAGGAAATGCCTCCAAGGGGTGCCAGAGCTCCCAGGGGTGCCCAGTGGCAGCACAGGGAGCAGTGGCCACAAACCAAAGCCCAGAAAGCTCCAGCTCCACTTGAGGAGGAATTCCCTTCCATGGAACAGCTGCCCAGGGAGGTGATGGAGTCTGGGACATTCCAGACCCACCTGGACACTTCCTGTGTCACCTGCTCCAGGTGACCCTGCCTGAGCAGGGCTTGGACTGGATCACATCTCCAGAGGTGCCTTCCAACCCCAAATTGTTCTGGGATTTCCTCCTATTCCACAGCAGAGCTTTCCCTCTCTGCCTGCTGGAGGTGGTACAGGAATACAGCTGGAGCAGATTTTGGGAGGTGGGAAATAAATCCCACAAAAGCCTTACAAAAATAGGAATTGTGGCAAAGCAGGAAGTGCAGAATAAACTTTGCTGGAAACTTTTTATGTTTCCTGAGTCCTTATTCAGGCTTTTAAAGGTTGAAATGTTTAATATTCTGCAGCTATCAAATAGCTCAGAGAATCTGGGGGTGGGATTGGGGTAGTCTAGGATGAGCCAAAACCATTAATTCCACTTAAAAATAATATCCCACAATAGAAGTGTCTCTCCAGTATCATGATATTGTGATCTCTGGTTAAAAAACCACCAAAACAGCCAAAGAAAACCCTCAAACAAACAACAACAAAAAAACCCCAAAAAAACCCCACCAAACCCCAAAAAACAAAGCAAAACAAACCCCAAACAAACAAATAAACAAAAACCACCCCACCCCAAAAAGACCAAACAGATAAAGGTCAAGTGTTCATAATATTTTTTTTTCCTTTTTTTTTTCTTCACTTTACCTTCTGGATAATGGGTGAGGAAGCTTCCATGGGAGGGTAAATGTTGGTCACTGATGATTGAAATGATTTAAATATTCCCAGCTAAAGCTTTGGGTGGTGGAAAGGCTGATGAGAGGTACCACGAAGTTTAGCAAATAAATAATTGAGAAAAGCAGAGCAAGATGAGTTTTCCAAGATTAAGTTAAGGAATATGAAAGATGAACCCACTTTATGAAAGATTCTATTTTTGTACCAATATTTTAGGTGGGGAACTTTCTCAGCAGCCCAGAGCACTGAAATTTAACTGCTCAGGGGTCAGGTACCAAGAGTCTTGGAGCAGTTACAGAGCTCAGAAATATTCAGGGGGTTCTCAGAAGTGTTTTTGTCTTTGATTAGCTTAGATCTGCTGGGTTTTTGGGAGCTCTGTTGGACACTGGAGGATATTTATTGCTTTTTTTTTTGTAGGCAGCTCTGCCAGCCAGAAAATGGATTTGATTCTGTCCCTGCAAGTTGTGCTTTGCTGCACCCTTTCAATTGATCCTCCTGCTGCAGTAAAACTTGATACTCCAGAGGTTTTTCCCAGGAAAAAGAAAAGGGCATCAGAGCACAGCTTCAAAAATCAGATTAAAAGCATTAGTGGGACATTTTATAATTCTCAATGACTTCCAGTCTGGATTTGAAAAGCCCTCGTTGTTTGCAGGCAGTGACATCAGCCAGGAACTATTCTGGCAGATTTGTTTCTCTTTCTTCTGCACTCCTCTGGTGGGTGGGTGTGTCCTGCCTCCTTTTTAATGTGTTTATTTTACAATCATGGAGTGGTTTGGGTTGGAAAGGATCTTAAAATTATCCCATCCCACCCCTGCCATGGCAGGGACACCTCCCACTGTCCCAGGCTGCTCCAGCCCCAGTGTCCAGCCTGGCCTTGGGCACTGCCAGGGATCCAGAGGCAGCCACACTCATTCATTTCCCTGAATTTCAATGAAAATATGTAAAAGACAAAGAACATAATGAAATTTTGCAAAATGGAAGGAATGAACAAAAATAAGGGCTGTATTTAATAGCAATCAATCGATCTGCAGAGAGTACAAGTGTGGTTTCTTTGGAGCTTTTATTTGCCAAGGTTGTGATTAAATGTGTGAGAGGGTATTTCTTGTTGGCACTCAGATGTTTATCAGTTCTTATCTCTGTCACAGTCTCACAAACCCTGAGTTCTGCAGCACTTCACTCCAACAAACTAAAAATGGAGCCCTGTCTCTCTCTGCAAGGCCTTTGAAGGATAAACTGTCCAATTAACAAATGACACCTCAATTATTTTCACTTTTAACCCAATACCCAACCACTCGTGCCCGCAATGGGGACTTTTTTATCCAATGACACAAAACCACCCAAACCCATGGAGGAGAAGGAGAAGGAGAAGGAGCAGCCTCCACCCCAAACCCTCCATCTTGCTTTCTCTCTATTCCTGTATTCTAAACCCTTAAACTCTGGGTTTCCCACCCTGTGATATCACACACTTCTATCCAAACTCCACACCTAAATTCTCAGTTTTATTATCGAATTTTGGAAGTTTCTCCAGGCCCTCAGGTCAGTGCAGTGTTCTCTGGGGATCAGTGCCTGGCAGCACAGAAAGCCCAAAATTCAGGGTTCCAACATACAAAGGCTTTGAAATATCTTGGAAAAGCAGGAAAAAAGAGCCAAAAAGGAGGTTTATGAAGGATTTTTTCCTCTTGCATTTAATTTTAACTTCTAAGCATCTGCTTCAGCCATGAGGAGTGATTTTCTAGCAGGTGAAAAAGTACTTTTTACACAGAAGGGATTCTTTATCTGCACTGATTTCCACTGAATTCATGTGACTTGCTTGAGTTCTCCATACTTTGAACAACTTCTAAAAAGCTCTTTCAATTTTCATACAGTTTTGATGGAATTTCAGTTTTGATGGAATTTCACTTTTGATGGAATTTCAGGTATAATGGAATTTCACTTTTGATGGAATTTCAGTTATAATGGAATTTCACTTTTGATGGAATTTCAGGTATAATGGAATTTCAGTTTTGATGGAATTTTAATGGAATTTCACTTTTGATGGAATTTCAGGTATAATGGAATTTCAGTTTTGATGGAATTTCAGTTTTGATGGAATTTTAATGGAATTTCACTTTTGATAGAATTTCAGGTATAATGGAATTTCAGTTATAATGGAATTTCAATTTTAATAGAATTTCAGTTTTAATGGAATTTCAGTTTTGATGGAATTTCAGTTTTAATGGAATTTCAGTTTTAATAGAATTTCAGTTTTAATGGAATTTCAGTTTTGATGGATTTCAGTTATAATGGAATTTCAGTTTTAATGGAATTTCAGTTATAATGCCATTTTAATTGTAATTGCAATTCTGTTCATGCACGGAATATTAAATGCCCAATCTTGCTGTTGGTTCTGGCAGACCTGAAAAGCAGAACATTAAATTTAACTTGGTCAATACAAGTTTGATCGACTCCTTCAGAAAAAGTTTCTGAAGAAGTGAAATTTTAGGTGGGTTCCAGAGGAAATTCTGGTGTCTTGATGGTTGTGATCCCTGAATTAAAAACTGATTTTCTTTTTTTCTATCTCCTGCCAGGCCCATTTGGAGCTGGACAGCAATGCCATGGATGTGCAGACTGAGGAGGATTTTAATTTGCTCAAAATGAGCAATTCCAAGAGATTTGAAGTTCTCAGGGAGATCCTGACCTGCCTGGGGCTGAGCTGTGGATCCAGTGAAATCCCTGAGCTAACTCCCATTTATCTGCTCTCTCCTGATGAGGTAAGCTGGGATTTACCCTGCCAGGGAAATTCAGTGTTCTCCTCAAGCCTGGTGCTTTTCTTTGGAGAGTTCTCAACAGGTATTTCAGGTAAGGGAAAAAAAATTTCATTTTTATTCCATCAGGTTTGGTCCCTGCTAGAAGGAATTCTGAATTTCACCGCAGGGGAATTGTGCAGGGTTAATTTTATTATATTTTTAATTTTATTATATTTCTGTGTTTCTGTTAAGAAATTTTTAATGCTGTGCTTTTTGAAGGCTGTAGTGAGCTGCAGAAATAACTGCTTTAAAAGACAGGATTTATTTCTTTATTTTTTAATATGAAATCAAGATAAAAAATTAATCTCTTAATTAAATCAAGATAAAATTTCCAAATTTTAAATCAAGATAAAATTTCCAAGAGAGGAAATGGTGAAGAGCAGAGTGCAGTGAATGGGAAGGGGCTGGTGGCCCAGGGAAATCAATCCCTGATTCCTGAGGCTGTTGTAATATTTCCTGGGAATATCTGAAATTCAAATGTCAGCTCTCGGTGCTGCTCTCCTCCATGTGGGACCCTGCTCTGAACAATTGTCAGGAGTGTCTAAAACAGGGATTTTCACTTGTTCTTCTTTAAAATATAACTTCAAAATCTCGTGTGAATTGATTCTCCATTTGTGTGGCAATGTGGAAACAAAACTGAAACCCATTTAACCTTTTTGGTTGTGTTAGATGTGCTCCAGACACAAGCCTTGTTCATTGAACTCTTCCTATTTTTGTTCTCCTCTTTCACTATTTTTTTTCATGATTGTTTCTGTCCAATGCCTTTGCACTTCTCAAACATGTTATAAATTAAAATTCAGTTAATTTCTATCCAAACTTGCCATCTAGTGGCATATTGCAGGGTTGCAGACCACCAAGTTAAGATATTTTAACTGCCTATCCTTTAGTTAAAGTTTATACCACAATGAGTTTTTAAAATTTAAACCATAAATTCTATTAATAAATTATTTTATTCCTAAATTTCATTAATTGTGGTTCCATGTGATTGTAATTGTTTTATTCACATATTTAATGGGAGTTTTGCTGTGTGTAGTCGTTGTTTTAATGTCTTTCCCTTTAGGCCTGATATAATTCCAGAATCTTGTGTAAAAGGAAATTGCAGCTTGTAACAACAACAGTTCCTAATGAAGAGAGAGCACATAAACATAAATAATGAATGTCTTAGAGTTCAGCTTTCTCACAAATTATTTATTTTTCCCCATCCATCCATTATTTATTTTTCTCCTTAGGCCTCCTTCCTTTCCCAGAGAGCCAGGAGATACCAAAAATGTGAATTATTGGAGGAAATCCTTAATTTTATTGCCAGCAAGTGATTTTGGGATGGTTTTCTTAGACTTCCCTGTAATAAAAATACCACAATGAGTCACATAATGATCAAGCAAACTCAAGGTCTTGTTAACAGATACAAAAATAATGAGAAATATTTTATATATTTCTTTTATATTCTTTTATATTCTTTTTAATATTATTATTATATATTTATTATATAATAATATTATATATTATTTATATATTTATATTATATATAATATTATATATATTTATGATATAATAATATTATAAATATTATATATTTATTTTTATATATAAACTTTTATATTCCTGAGACTGGGCAGCTCAGGAATGATTCCTCATCCCCAAACTGGACTTTCCATTGTGTTTAAAATCTGCTGGTTCCCCTCACCTGCTCAGATTTTCTAATTAATTTTAGGAACCCCAAGCTCCTTTTGCTTATGAGGAAAAATAATAATTGGGTTTGCTCTGCATTTTTTACTCCATTAAGAGAAAATGAAGCTGAGGGTGGTTTTTTTGTTTGGTTGGTTGGTTTTGGTGTTTTTTTTTTTTTTTTTTTTTTTTTTTGTTTTTTTGTGTGGGTTTTTTTTTTTTTTTTGATAATTTTAAAATTCTTTCAGCTTTAAGTGCTGGTTTGGGGAGTTCTTCAATTACAGCAGGGCTGTAAATTCTGTGGGATTCCCTTGGTGCCTCTTCCATCTTTTATCAGAGCTTTCACCTGGCCTGTTTCCTGCTACCTTTTGGGCATCAAATAGAATTCTAAACTTTATTCTGTGAGCACATAGCTTCTCCTGACTTTGCCTCTGCTGAAATTCCCAGAAAATCTGAGTTTTTCTGCATCGTTGTTGAGATGCTGTTAATAATCCCATCAAACCTATGCTGCTAATTGATATGAATGTGATTATTAAGAATTTAAGATGCTCCTCTCCACTCTGTGGGTCTTTGTGCCTTTTGCATTGGAATTTGAAGCTGTTCCTGAGGGGTGGATTGGAATTTTTTTTTCTTTTCCTCCTCAGAATTCCCATTTTGAAGTTTTAATTTCCAATTCACGGACCTTAAAACCACAGTCTTGCTGCATGAATTAAAAAAACCCAACAAAACATGAGCAAACTGGAATTATTATATTTTAAATCCAGATGAAAGCTCTGCTGTCTGAATAATGGATGGTCCTATCCATCTTTAAGGATTTTAGATCTTAGCAGGGAGAATTCTGCTACAACAACTGAGGAACAATTAGATGAAGAACAATTAGAATGCTGGTTAAAAGCTTAATTAAATCTACACAGCTTGATGCTGAATGTAACTTTAGAGGTCAGTATTGATAGCAAACCCCAGCATCTTTGTTTTTTCTGCTTCTCTTGCTGGGCTGCAGAACAAATGGAGAGGGAAATTCAGAGTTCTGTGGGGAGGGGAGCCCCAGGGTCTGGCACCCACATGTTCAGTGGCAGCTCCCAGCACAGAGATCTGATTTTTGATGCAGCTTCTCCCTTATACTCTCAAATATTTGCTCTTTCAGCCATCTCCAAGGATAATTTTTCAGACATAAATGGCAGGATTGTGTTTTATTGCAGGGAGTTTCAAACCAAGAGTAGATTTCAAACCAAGGATTTTCTCCTTGAAGAATGAGATTTGTCCCAGTGGTGATTATTCCCATTAGGAATTGTTACACCCTCACATTTGCTCATCTGAAAACTTGAGTAAAAACTCCTCAGGCTCAGAATTTTTTTTGTGCATTTGAGTAATTCAGTAGCTGGAGCAGAATCAGCTCAGAGCAGATTTCCATGTCTTGGTTCTGGGGTGGCATAGTCTGCTTTTAAATTCCAGGTCCATTATGTCAGCCAAGAAAATGTGCAGTCACTTTATCCTGAATAAATCTTCCTTTGAGGGTGGGAAATTTGAACTCTCAGCTAACACTATAATGAACCCTGATTTCAGGGTACATTTGGAGACAATTGTTTCTGAAATATTTCCATGCATATTCATGGCTGTTGTAGGACTTGAGATTCAACTTCAGGGTTTGTTTTTAAATTTCCAGGGCCAAAATCAGGGGTAGTTACACTGGGACTCCAGAGTTTTTATTACTACCCAGGGTTTTGGTTTATAAGTAAGTCAACCAAAAATGTATAATCTACAAAATGGGAGATTTGCTTGTTTTCTCTTATCCTCAAAGCATCAGCATCATCCCTGCCTTACAGACAGTAGAACAAAAACCAACAGCTCTTTAAAATTATTTATTCCAGAAAGGAAATTTGCTCTTTTCTCTGGCTCAGAAGTAAAATAAGAGCTGAGAAAAATCTTAAAATTATCAACAGACAGTGAGGAACTTGAATAAATCACTGATAAATCATTTGTCTAACATGTTTTACTTTTTTTATATGTATTATCTGTATTATTTTAAATGAGCAAAAACCTTTGTACTTGAAGGCTTTTCCCAGTTTATTTCTTGGCTAGAAATGAAAATACCTTTCAAGGCAAAGTAGTTTCAAGGGAAAAAAATAGATGAAGCAATGTAAATATATCTGTACCAATAAAAAGGGGTATTTGCTGAAGCACCTTGCTGCCTTTGGGAAATGGATTTAATGTATCTGTAAAACTTCACCTAAGGACTGATAGCTGTGCTAGCAATTAAAAACACTGAATTTAACTCCATGGATTTAGGGCTTTTTTCCATAATAAATGCAAAGGAATTGGTTGGGCTGCAAGGCTTTGAGTTGCCTGTGTGTGCAGGGAGGGGGGGTTTGCATTTGCTGGGTTTGTGTTTTTCCCTCTCCCCTCCTCAAATTCACTTTTGTTTCTTTACAACAAAACCCTGCAAACCCAGAAGGGCCACACAAATCATAAAGCAAACTTTTTTCAGTGTTAGCATTCATGGGAAGTGTCAATGTCTGGATTCTAATCCTAATTCCTGCTGTTTGCTGCGGTTGGAGTGCGGTTCTGAAGGGAATTGTTCTCCAGGAATATGGTTTTTGACAGTCTGTGCCTCACTGTTTTCCTCTTTTTGCTTCATTAGCACTCAGAATAATGAAATTATGTAGGGATTGTGTCCAAATTCAGCAGTTCAGAGCTGCTCTGCTCTGGTTTTTGTATCTCAGTGATGTCTCCTCTTGTACCCAAGTGAACAACATATGTAACACTTGTCACAGTCCCATGGTGGAATAAATTCTGTGTATTTTAGCATCTTTTTATACTTTCTCCCCAGTCTTCTATTACTCTGCACACTTTTATTAATGTAGTTTCCTCACAGAACTGTTGGTTCTTGGGTGAATTTTGCAAACTTTTGGGTTCCAGTTATTTGGTAGAGGTAAAAGCTTAAATCAAGCTGAGTTTGTGAAGCAGATTTTGCAGCAGTCCTGATGCCTCAGGTTTTAGTTTTTTCTATTTATCAGGTTCTGTGCTGCTTTAGTGTGTGGGTCTGGGTTCACATTCTGGGATGCTGAGCTCTGTGCACAGAGCAGGGAGACAAAACAATTCCTGCTCCAGCTGGGCACCAAGGACAAATGATCCAAATCTCAGCCCCAGAGCACAAACCCCGTGGGCTGGAGAGAGAAAAACAAGCAGGGTGGGACTGCAGGGGCTAAAGCTGGAATGGGACAATGAACTGCAAGATGCAAATGGAGCAGAACTGATCCCAGGGACAGAGCCCGTGCCCGGCCGTGCATTTTGGGGCCATTTTGGTTCATCTTGGGTGCAGCCCTGGCTGGGCTCTGGTGCTGCCCAAGGTGCATCCATGGAGGAGATGCTTTGAATCAATCCCTGCTTTATTCTGTAGCTCTGCCCAGCCTCTGCTCTGGGGCAGCCTGCACAAGGCATCAGTCCAGGGCAGGATGATTTTCACAGGTACTTCTGTGCCAACGCAGCCCTGGCAGTGAAAAATGAGAGTCACAGAATTCCAGAATTATCAAGGCTGGAGGAGCCTTTCAGGATCACCCAGCCCCACCAGCATCACCCCAATCCCTGTCCCCAAGGCCACATCCAGACTGCTCTGGGACAATTCCAGTGACTCCAAACCTCCCTGGGCAGCTCAGCCCAAGGCCTGACCACTCTGCCAGGGAAATTTTCTGTGCCAATCTCCAACCTGAGCCTGCCCTGGTGCCATTTGAGGCCATTTCCTCTCCTCCTTTCCCTGCCCCTCCTGGCAGGAGCTGTGCAGATCAGTGAGGTGCCCCCTGAGCCTCCTTTGCTCCAGGCTGAGCCCCCTCAGCTCCCTCAGGGATTCTCCAGCCCTTCCCAGCTCCGTTCCCTGCCCTGGACGCGCTCCAGCCCCTCAAGGCCCTGTTTGAGGTTTTCCTCTTCATGGCTCTCTTCAGATGCAAAGAACTTGCTTGGATCACTGAGGGACATTAAATTAACACCTTGCCTTGAAAAATTGTTTTGTTCTCAAACAAAAATAAAACCTTTTGCCCTTGTCCAGGGAAGGAGAATGGAGCTGGGAAGGGGCTGGAAAACCTGTCCTGGGAGGAGCTGCTGAGGGAGCTGGGAAGGGGCTCAGCCTGGAGAAAAGGAGGCTCAGGGGGGACCTCACTGCTCTGCACAACTCCTGACAGGAGGGGCAGGGAAAATAATGAGAGGAAATGGCCTCAAATGGCCATTTGAGGGCAGGCTCAGGTTGGAGATTGGGACAGAAAATTTCCCTGGCAGAGTGGTCAGGCCTTGGGCTGAGCTGCCCAGGGAGGTTTGGAGTCACTGGAATTGTCCCAGAGCAGTCTGGATGTGGCCTTGGGGACAGGGATTGGGGTGATGCTGGTGCTGCTGGGGTGGCACTGGATGGTCCTGAGGTTTTCTTCCCACCTTGATAATTCCATGATATCAGGAATAGCAACAGTGACTGTAGGTGGAAGGCATGGAGAAGATGATGAGGACTAATGGCAGAGTCACAGGAAAATTTTTCAAGAAGATTTTCTTGGCTCTTTGTTCAGAGGCAACTTTTGGAACCAACCCTATAGTGCAACATGGCTGTGAAACTATAAAAGGCTTTTTACTGATTTGTGAGACAAAAATTCAACTGGTCAATTGAGAGATTGTTTATTCTGGTGAGAAACAGGATTTGAGTGACAAATGAGCTTTGTTTGTGCTGCCTCCTGTAAATCTGGCTTTGAGGTGAAGGAGGGCAGGGCTGGATGGGATCTTGGCAATGAGGAATTGTTCCCTGGCAGGGCTGGCATGGAATTCCACCCCTGGATCCCTGGCAGTGCCCAAGGCCAGGTTGGACCCTGGGGCTGGAGCAGCCTGGGACAGTGGGAGGTGTCCCTGCCGTGGCAGAGGGGGCACTGGGTGGGCTTTGAGGTCCCTCCCAGCCCAATCCATTCTGGAATTCTCTAATTATTAGAAGGCTGGATTGCCTCATAATGTGTTCACTCTCAAAACATTCTTCAGCCTTTTTCCTGGAGCTGTTTTTAGGGGAACCCTGTAAGGGAGCCCTGGGGTGCTGCAGGTGTTCCCAGTGCAGTGCCCAGCCCTGAGCAGTGTCCCTGCCCAGCTGAGCCACTTCAGTGCTGTCCTTCTGTTCACATCACAGGAATTTCTGCTGCTCCCAGAGCCTTTCCCTCCAGCTCCTGCAGCCAGGGCAAGGTGTTTGCCAGCAGGGGACACTTCTGAGCTGCGTTTCGAGGGGAAAACCGGGGAAGGGATGGAAAGCATTTTATGCACAGTGTGTTGGAGATAGATTTGCATGAAAATATCTTTGCATGTTTGCAGCAACTGCCCCTGTATAATATTTCCTCAGTTTGAAAGCAGCCTTTGAAATTCCACAGGAATCGATGGCATGTAGTGTCAGGATACAGTAAAACATTTCCAATTAAGAAATCTTGATGGGAGGTGAAGGGAATTCCAAATGTGGAGCCAAGTAATTCCAGGTGGTGCTTAAAGATACCTTTTCCTTTTCTGCTGTTTCTTTTCAGGGAATATTTGCCATGTATTTAGGGGAGAGGGGAAGGGAAATCTGGCAAACATTGCCTTTATTTTATACTTGTCTACTTCAGATTTTGTTTTCCTTCTTGCAGGATGGCAGCAAACATGCTGTTCCTGTTAAACAAGCATGAGGCACATTTGTAGGCACATAATAATGAGCAGCATTCTTCCTTTGCATTATGGTTTGTAAACAACTTTTGGGCTGTGGATTGATTCAATAAATGGTTTTGAGGATCATTTGGAAAATGCAGGAAGCTTTGAGGAGTGGAAGCAGGTATGCTGTTTATAGCAATCTCCATAAAAAGGGGCTTTATGCTGCTGTGAGAACTAAAAGTTAATGCCTTTTGTACTGAGTAGCATTTAATCTTTGTGTGGAGCTAACTCTGATGTGAAATTATGATGTGCTGGCATCTGCCCAAAGTGCCACTCATGGAATTGGATTCTCTCATGTTTCAAGGCTGGCTTGGAGTCAGTGTGCATGATACTTCACAACCACTTTCTTCAGCAGGCATGTTCCTTCTGTACTGGAGAGAATGGAAAATTTCATTATCCCCCCAGAATGGCTTATGTAATATATATTTAAAACATTTGTGTGATCTCTGCCTGCTGCTGGCTTTTCACTCTTGAGATGACAGAGAGCAGCAGCAGGCCTGATCATTGCTTGGGTACAGGTTACTCAGCAGAGTGCTGAGGCTGACTTTTCTTAATTTCAGTTTGGTCTCAGAGTTTGGGATGGGGATCTAAATTTAAAAAAAACAAACGTGGTGGCAGATTGACCCAAATTCAGGTGTCCCATTCTGCCTTGCTGGGAGGGCTGTATTCAAGTGCCAGGGTGTGGATTTTGTTTCAGCACTCCTGGTAAAGCCTTTGGAGTCAGGGCTGCCCTGGAGCAGATGGGGGATTTTGGAGAGCAGGAATCTCTGCCCTGTGACAAACACCCCGCATTTGGCACCGCTCTGACCTCACCGCTCAGGGTCTGACAAAAGTGGAGGATTTCCAAACATAAAAAAAAAACCCCAAAAAACCACCCTCAAGATTCCCTGATGTCCATGGGGCCTGCAGCTAATTTATGGAAGTGAGACTGGGAAAATGAGAGCAGGCTTGGCATCAGCTGGAGCTGGCGAGATGCTCTCGGGTTACCATTGCTCAGAAATGACGCCTCCTTCCCACAATGGGAAATTGTTGTGGGGCTCCTCTGACACTTCCATCAGGGCTCCTTTTGTAGCTTCACTTCGAAGCACATTATGGCCAGAATGTGTGTTTAATTCATGTATCATTTAATTAAAGGGGCAAGTTGGGTAAGTACAGGGATAAATAAATGTATAGGACCAAGAGGAAATAGAATTCAATCGCTCTTCAAAAAAGAAAAAACTGCAAACTTTAGCTGCTTTTGGAACACTGCATTTGCAACACTCAGGTCTTCTGAATTTGTATTTTATTCCTTTGAAACACTGCACTTGCAATATTCAGGTTTTCTGAATTTGTATTTTATTCCTTTGAATAAAATCCTGCAATATTCAGGTTTTCTGCATTTGTATTTGATTCCTTTGAAATGCTGAACTTGCAGCATTCAGGTCTTCTGAATTTGTATTTTATAAATTTGAAACACTGCATTGGCAGCATTCAGGTCTTCTGAATTTGTATTTTATTCCTTTGAATAGAAACCTGCAACACTCAGGTCTTCTGAATTTGTATTTGATTCCTTTGAAACACTGCACTTGCAATATTCAGGTTTTCTGAATTTATATTTGATTCCTTTGAAACGCTGCATTTGCAGCATTCAGGTTTTCGGAATTTGTATTTGATTCCTTTGAAACACTGCATTTGTAGCATTCAAGTCTTTGGAATTTGTATTTTATTCCTTTGAATAGAAACCGGCAGCATTCAGGTCTTCTGAATTTGTATTTGATTCCTTTGAATAAAAACCTGCAATATTCAGGTTTTCTGAATTTGTATTTGATTCCTTTGAAACACTGCATTTGCAGCATTCAGGTCTTTGGAATTTGTATTTTATTCCTTTGAATAGAAACAGGCAGCATTCAGGTCTTCTGAATTTGTATTTTATTCATTTAAAACACTGCATTGGCAACACTCAGGTCTTCTGAATTTGTATTTGATCCCTTTGAATAAAAACCTGCAATATTCAGGTTTTCTGAATTTGTATTTGATTCCTTTGAAACGCTGCATTTGCAGCATTCAGGTCTTTGGAATTTGTATTTTATTCCTTCGACAATCCAGTTGTGCAGTAATGTGCAGAAAAAACCCCAACTTGTTCACGACAGAGAGTTTATTATTGAAATGTATCAAGCTGGATTTATTCTGGAGAATTAAGATGGGAGTTTATTTGGAGTCACTGATTTCTCAGAGTTTGTCACCAGGCAAAGGCTCCAAAAACCTCCATTGTAGCTGTGACTGGTGCAGCATTGGTGGGGAAGGGGCTGCCTCTTTGGGGATTTTTGGGTTCCTCCTCTGACAGTTCATTTCCAGCCATGATTTCTGACACGTTGAGGAAAGCTGGAAATTCCAGGTGCAGGGGCAGTGGAATCTGGCATGTGCCTGTCTGCCTGACACGATGCAGTTCTGAGAGAGAAAAGCTGATTAAAGAGCAGCTGTTAGCTGAAATCACCACGTTTGCTGCAGCTCCTGCTCTGTTCTTTGGGCTTGCAGTGGGTGTTCCCAGCCAGAGACCAGGTTTGACTTTAATAAACCACTGAACTCACTTGGACAGCAAAGGATTGACAGGAAAATCGAGGCAAGGTTTTCTCAGAAGGAAAAAATAAATCAGAATAAATACATCTTGTGCTGGCTGTTTTCGTGGTACTTGTATTTTTCTCCTCCCAGGAAAAGTTCCCTGTGTAAAGTATCAGGGCAACCTGTGTTTTACAGTTAGATCATGCAGAGCTGTTCTTCACAGCATGAAGTGATTTAATTTCAGGAATTTCAGCTGGTCACAGTTTTATCTGTGCCAGCATTTCCTAGAGGATCCACAGCAGGGATGAGGTTTGGTCCTGCACCTGTATAATTCCATAATTCTATATACAGTCTTGTGTATGTGTGTGGTAATATGTGTAAAACGATGAAATTATTTTAATCTGTGTATAATTTTATTGTATCAATCACATTGGCCACCTCAAGTTTCAGAAGTTATCTCCTTTCTTTACCCATTCCTTGCTAAGCACACAAGATAATGTGTTAATACGTTTAAAATGATGAAATTATTTTAATCTGTGTAGAATTTTATTGTATTAATCATCACATTGGCCACCTCAAGTTTCAAAAATTATCTCCTTTCTTTACCCATTCCTTACTAAACACACAAGATAATGTGTTAATACATTTAAAATGATGAAATTATTTTAATCTGTGGATAATTTTATTGTATCAATCACATTGGCCACCTCAAGTTTCAGAAATTATCTCCTTTTTTTACCCATTCCTTGCTAAGCACACAAGATAATGTGTTAATATGTCTAAAATGATGAAATTATTTTAATCTGTGGATAATTTTATTGTATTAATAATCACATAGGCCACCTCAAGTTTCAGAAATTATCTCCTTTCTTTAGGCATTTTTTACTAAACACACAGAACAATAAAAGTGAGTGAAGTGCCAGAGGCCCAGAGGAGACCCCAGAGCTGCAGCCCTGAGAAAAGCTGGGATGAGAGTTCTCCATGGAGTGTGTAAATCAGAGCATGCTCCTTGACTGATGAGGATAAGAACTTTTTTTTTTTTTTTTTTTGGAGAGGAAAAATGCAGGAGGAAGAGCTGGTGGATGTGGTTTGATAGCAGATGAAAAAGCAGAGGCTGTGTGGGAGGAGGAGAGAGGGGAATGGGGCGACAGCTGAAGAGCAGAGGTAAGGAGTAAGGCTTGAACATGGAGAAAATAACTTTATTACTGCCTTTTCCAGCATTCCCTGCAGCTGCTGGTTGTTATGTACATCTCTCATAATTTTAGCTATAAAAATGGTGCTGCTTTGGGCTGATGGTTTCACTAAAATGTGGGACAAGGTTGGATTTTTACAGCTTGTTTTATTGAGAATCACTTTCCTGCTCCAGCGTGGGTTGTTTCTCATTGGTTTCTCAAGCCTGTGCTAAATTGTGCTGCTGAATTTATCTAAGAAATGTTTCAAGAACTGCTTCAGGAAACAGTTCAAAATATACTTCTTAATTTGTAAAAGAAACCAATAAATATATAATTAAAATAATAGCAAAAGCCAGGCAATAGCAGGATCAGTATCGAGGAGATTTTAACATGGAAAATAATATTTTCTTCAGTTTGAGAGTATTAATTGTAATAAATTTATGATTTCTGCATGTGGTGAGCACTTAAATTTGGAGTTTAGATCATTTGGAAGTGGGGTCACAGATTGCTGAGTCTCACAACATTTGCTGCACAAACATCCCACATGTAAATTTTTATTCAGCTTTTTTCCTTTGAATATCGATTTCCTTACAGAACTCAATGCCTTAACAGCTTCAGACAGAGAAACTAAATAAAAATAAAGCTGTTTTCATTTGCTGAGAGAAAGAAAGAGAGATTGTGGATATATATGGATATTAATTTGGATTACTGAACCATTCGCTTATGGCTCTTGTTTTAGTGATTGATTTTTGATGTTTTACTTGGAACAAAGAAATAAATCACAATTTCTTTTGTAATAAAGCATTCAACTGATGAGCAGGTCATATTAGAAGTAGAAAAAGTTACATTGGTCTCATTATTAAAATAATTTCAAGGAAGAGCAGCATTCAGCTGGAGAAAGCGTCTCATGTTAAGAGCTGTGCCTGGATCTTCTTTGCTTATGGAATAAAGTCAAGTTTTAGGAACTAAAAAACATCTTTAAATCCTCAGGAGTTTTAAAAACTTATTTAGTGAGAGCATGTCTCTGTATTTCCATGGAGTCAGAATCGATGCAAATCAATTCCAGGAGGTATTGCTGAAATTCTTCTGCAAGATAAGGAACAATAATCGGTGTTTTGATGCCTGATTGTCAAGATCTAAATAAAAAATTGCATCTGGCATGTTTTGACTTTAGAACTTATTACACGAAGTGAGCAATTACCCCAGCATTTTTCTGGCCTGGAAGACATTTCTTCTTTCCAAGATGGAATTGTTGGGCTTAGGGCTCGTGAGGGTACCACAGCTCCCTGTCAGGAGCTTTTATCTGGTTATTTCCCATTTCTGAACTGTCTTTTAGGTGTTGGCATCTCAGTACAATTATTTGCTGATGGAAAAGCAAATACAAGAGCTGAAAACAAATGGTAATTTTTATTGTTTTGCTTCTTTGGAGAGAGGGGCACTTTCCCAAAGTTACCATGAGCAGTATGAGCTGCAAATTAAAATCAATACTTGAATTTCCAAGGTTTTTGTTAGGAATACCTGGAAACATTTTTAACTGCCTTTCTACCTTTAGAATATTTCTGTCATTATTTTAAATTAACATAGTTTGGAGCTTTTTGCAGTTACGGGAGGTTTTTCCTTATTTTCCTTTTTTTTCCTGTTTTAGCCTCTTTTTTCTTCCTGTTTTAGCAACTTTTCCTTTTTCTTCCTGTTTTAGCCATATTGCTATCAATAACACATATTGATATTAACAATAAATAATTTTGATATTAAAACACATGTGGTAGGGTGTTGGATTTGGTGTTTCAGTCCAGTGGTATTTCTGAATATCCAGAAAAGATAAGGGTTTGCTTTTGCTATCTCTGCAGCACTTCTGGAGGTGGAAGTGAACTCCAAATATTTCCAAGCTTTTTTCTATCCTACACAATCCACTCTGTTTAATTAGCAGCCCAGGTTAGACATTTTTGAACTGCAATAAACTTTATTCTAATTATTGCTGCTCTTATTGCTCCATAGATAAAAAAATTCTCCATCTGTTCAAGGACATTTTTTCCTCTTAGAAGCATTTGATGATTTGCTGCTATTTGATCATTTTGCTGGCTGAATTTTACTTTCACAGCCACTGTCCCAATCCTCTTTTTTTTTTTGGCAAACTGAAAGCACATATCAAACTTTAAACTCAAAATTAAAAAATATTTTTTTTTTCCTCACAGTCTCCTGTTTTCCCAGCAATTATGTTCAAAAACTAAAAACCTGTCCTTATTTAACCAAGGATAAATTAATTAATCACTAAATATCCCATATTGATATAGATTTTGTCTGGCTTGAGTGCATTAGTTTGTGTGCAGCTATGCTGAAAGTGCATTTTAAACTCCTTTTTTTGCATTTTAGTACTGGTCAAAGTAATCCCTGAAACTTTTGCTTTGAGGACAATTCATTTTTAGAAGTTACCCCTTCAGTTTGGGACTATTTAGTATAATATAATGATTTTCTACAAAGTTGTATTTAATCAGTTAAAAGTTTATTTTTGGAGTGGATTTGTGGTAGAATTAAAAATTTTGGATCATTTGTGACACTAAAAAGAAAATCAGCCAAGGTCAGGACAGTCCTACAAAAGCAAGGACTGAAACAAAAACCCTTCTGAAGTGGAGAACCTGGACAGAACGAAATGAAGCAAATCCTTGCCTGAATTAATACAAAATTTTAGGGTGAAAAAAATCATCTTTTTCAGGTGGCAATTCAGATAATTCGCACAAACCAGAAGTGAGGGGTGTTTGCAGGCCCTGTGATTTAATTTGAGTCAATCCTGAGTTCTCTTTGGGCTGAGTTGCACTTTGGAGTAACTCCTGCTCACAGTGTGGAGCACAGATATCTGCAGGGGCAGGGACAGGGGGTTCTGCTCAGAAAAACCCCAGGAAAACCCCAAATCCTGCGGAATAAAGAACGTGCCCTGCTCAGAAATGCTCCTCCCCGCCTGTGTTTGGGTCTGCAGGACAGTTCCCAAGCACTGCCTCACTCTGGGTCTGTCCTTGTTTCATTCTGTGAGTGAATTTCCCCAAAATCCTGAATTCCGGTGCTGAGCTTTCCCCTGGGCCTGGGGATCCAAACGCGCCCTTGTGGAGTAGGAGCTCGTGGTGTGTTGGACTTGAGGCAAACCCTGGCTTGGTTCCATAAATTTGGACCTTACTTTGTAAGATTTAAATGAATTTTATATCCAGTTTTAAAGGAGAAATTAAACTTGAGGTGTTTGTTTCCCCATTTCTCCCCGAAATGCTTTCGGCTCCCTCTGGAGTTTCTGGAGCTCGTTCCTGGATTTTAAATGCAAGGTGCAGCCCAGGGTTGGATCTCCATCGTCCTGGGTTCCCTCTGGGGCAAAAACTTTGCTCCTTTTGCCCTGAACAAGGGTCAGTCCCAGCAGGAGAAAGTGTTACCTCTGAAAAAGGAGAAAATAATGAAAAACCACGTGGCCGGGAGAACTGTAAATGAAATTGTATCATCCATTCTCACAATTGAGCATTGTGTGAATACTGTGTTTAAATATGGTGCTTTCAACCGTGTTTTGTAAAAAAAAATTATCAGTTTCTGCTAAACTGGGCATTAGTGAGGCTTCTTTCAAGGTTCAGTATTTGCTAGCCAAGTTTTACATTGCTGTGTATGCATGCAATGTATTTTTGAATCATGAAGCTTCTTTGATAGTCTGCTAAATAAAAAGCAGATTTACT
Source organism: Agelaius phoeniceus (assembly GCF_051311805.1). Lineage (NCBI taxonomy): Eukaryota > Metazoa > Chordata > Aves > Passeriformes > Icteridae > Agelaius > Agelaius phoeniceus. The sequence goes on along the minus strand of NC_135266.1, from coordinate 2,565,062 downwards.
TTCTTTTTTTTTTTTTTTTTTTTAACTTGAAAAAAAATAATCCCATGCTGTCATGGTAATATTTTAAAAATATCTTTGATTAGCAAAGAGATGTTAAATGAAAATCAGTGGTAGCTTAATGCTGGGTTTTGGAGCAGGACAACACGCCAAGTGTATTCTTGACATTTTAGTGCAAAATTCCCAAGAAATTCTTTCTTTCCAATATGTTCCTTTTGGAATTTGGAGACCAGTCTGTCACCCTGAGTGTGTTTTAGGAAGGAATATAAAATCCATGGTCCATGCTGAACATCAGCCCTGCAGTTTTGGGGCCGTGCTGCAATCCCTGAGTTGTGGCACTTTTTAAAAATTTTTTTTTATTTTCTTCTACTTAAAAAAAAATAATCCCATGCTGTCATTTCCATTTTTTAAAAAATATCTTTGAGTAGTGAAGAGATTTTAAATGTAAATTAGTGGTAGCTTAATACTGGGTTTTGTCTTTGAAGCTTGATAACAGACCAAGTGTATTCTTGCCATTGTAGCGTAAAATTCCCAAGAAATTCTTCCTTTCCAAGATGTTCCTTTTAGAACTTGGAGACCTCTCTGCCACCCTGACTGTGTTTATAAAGGAATATAAAATCCAGGGTCCATGCTGAGCATCAGCTGTGCAGTTTTGGGGTCGTGCTGGAATCCCCGAGTTGTCGTATTTTTATTAATTTTTTTTAACTTTTTTTATTTTCTACTTTAAAAAAATAATCCCATGCTGTCATGTTCATTTTTTTTACAATATCTTTGATTAGGGAAGAGATCTTAAATGAAAATTAGTGGTAGCTAAATACTGGGTTTTGTCTTTGGAGCAGGAAAACACACCCAACGTATTCTTGACATCGTAGTGTAAAATTCCCAAGAAATTCTTCCTTTCCAAGATGTTTTTGGGAGGCCATGCTGCCAGCCTGGCTGTGTTTATAAAGGAATATAAAATCCATGGTCCATGCTGAACATCAGCTGTGCAGTTTTGGGGCTGTGCTGCAATCCCCGAGTCATGGTACTTTTTAAAACTTTTTTTGCTTTCTTATTTTTTTTACTTTAAAAAAAAAAATAACTCCATGCTGTCCTGATAATCTTTTACAAATATCTTTGATTAGTGAAGAGATCTTAAATGAAAATAGGTTAGTGGTAGCTTAATCCTGGGTTTTGGAGCAGGATAACAAACCAAGCGTATTCTTGCCCTGGTAGCGTAAAATTCCCAAGAAATTCTTCCTTTCCAAGATGTTCCTTTTGGAATTTGGAGACCTCTCTGCCAACCCGAGAGGTCCATTTTTGCTCGTGGTGAGAAGTTAAATTTGGAGTTCAGATCATTTAGAAGCTGAAGTCTTTTGAGGTGGGGTCACAGAGTGCTGAGTCTCAGAACATTTCCCGTGCAGTTTTGGGGCCGTGCTGGAATCCCTGAGTTGTGGTACTTTGCAAACATATTTGTTTTACTTTCTTCTATTTTAACAAAAATAATCCCATGCTGTCCTGTTCATTTTAAAAATATCTTTGATTAGCAAGGAGATTTTAAATGAAAATAAGTGGTGGCTTAATACTGGGTTTTGTCTTTGGAGCTTGAAAACAAACCAAGCGTATTCTTGCTGTTACAGTGTAGAATTCCCAAGAAATTCTTCCTTTCCAAGATATTTTTGGGAGACCACACTGCCAACCTGGCTGTGTTTATAAAGGAATATAAAATCCACAGTCCATGTTGAACATCAGCTGTGCAGTTTTGGGGCTGTGCTGCAATCCCCGAGTCATGGTACTTTTTAAATATTTTTTTGCTTTCTTATTTTTTTTTACTTTTTTAAAAAAATAACTCCATGCTGTCCTGATAATCTTTTAAAAATATCTTTGATTAGTGAAGAGATCTTAAATGAAAATAGGTTAGTGGTAGCTTAATCCTGGGTTTTGGAGCAGGATAACAAACCAAGCGTATTCTTGCCATTGTAGCGTAAAATTCCCAAGAAATTCTTCCTTTCCAAGATGTTCCTTTTGGAATTTGGAGACCTCTCTGCCAACCCGAGTGTGTTTTAGGAAGGAATATAAAATCCAAGGTCCATTTTTGCCCATGGTGAGAAGTTAAATTTGGAGTTCAGATCATTTAGAAGCTGAAATCTTTTGAAGTGGGGTCACAGAGTGCTGAGTCTCAGAACATTTCCCGTGCAGTTTTGGGGCCGTGCTGGAATCCCTGAGTTGTGGTACTTTTAAACTTTTTTTCTTTCTTTTTTTTTTTTTTTCCTTTCTTCTACTTTAAAAAAATAATCCCATGCTGTCATGTTCATTTTTTACAATATTTTAGATTATTGACCAGATATCTTAAATGAAAATTAGTTAATGGTAGCTTAATACTGGGTTTTGTCTTTGGAGCAGGATAACAGACCAAGTGTATTCTTGCCACTGCAGCATATCAATGCCAAGAAATTCTTCCTTTCCAATGTGTTCCTTTTGGAATTTGGAGACCTGACTGCAAACCTGACTGTGTTTTAGGAGTATATGAATTTAAAATCCAAATATAATATAAACTCCACGGTCCATGCTGAACATCAGCTGTGCAGTTTTGGGGTCATGCTGGAATCCCTGAGTCGTTGTACTTTTATTAATATTTTTTTAACTTTCTTTATTTTCTACTTTAAAAAAATAATCCCATGCTGTCGTGTTCGTTTTTTTTACAATATCTTTGATTAGTGAAGAGATCTTAAATGAAAATTACTGGTAGCTTAATACTGGGCTTTGTCTTTATACCACGACAACACACCAAGTGTATTCTTGCCATTGTAGCATAAAATTCCCAAGAAATTCTTCCTTTCCAAGATGTTTGGAATTTGGAGACCTCTCTGCCAACCCGAGTGTGTTTTAGGAAGGAATATAAAATCCAAGGTCCATTTTTGCCCGTGGTGAGAAGTTAAATTTGGAGTTCAGATCATTTAGAAGCTGAAATCTTTTGAGGTGGGGTCACAGAGTGCTGAGTCTCAGAACATTTCCCGTGCAGTTTTGGGGCCGTGCTGGAATCCCTGAGTTGTGGTATTTTGTAAACATATTTGTTTTACTTTCTTCTACTTTAAAAAAAAAAGAATCCCATGCTGTCATGTTCATTTTAAAAATATCTTTGATTAGCAAAGAGATCTTAAATGAAAATTAGTGGTGGCTTAATACTGGGTTTTGTCTTTGGAGCTTGAAAACAAACCAAGCGTATTCTTGCTGTTACAGCGTAGAATTCCCAAGAAATTCTTCCTTTCCAAGATGTTTTTGGGAGGCCACACTGCCAACCTGGCTGTGTTTATAGAGGAATATAAAATCCATGGTTTATGCTGAACATCAGCCGTGCAGTTTTGGGGTTGTGCTGGAATCTCCAAGTCTTTGTAATTTTACTAATGGGTTTTTTAAACTTTTTTTATTTTCTACTTTAAAAAATAATCCCATGCTCTCATGTCCATTTTTAAAAAATATATTTCATTACAAAGAGGTCTTAAATGAAAATTAGTCCTAGCTTAATACTGGGTTTTGTCTTTATACCAGGACAACAGACCAAGTGTATTCTTGCCATTGTATCGTAAAATTCCCAAGAAATTCTTCTTTCCAAGATGTTCCTTTTGGAATTTGGAGACCAAACTCTGCCATCCTGACTGTGTTTATAAAGGAATATAAAATCCATGGTCCATGCTGAACATCAGCTGTGCAGTTTTGGGGTTGTGCTGGAATCCCCAAGTCGTTGTACTTTTATTAATGGGGTTTTTTTACTTTTTTTGTTTTCTACTTTAAAAAATAATCCTATGCTTTCATGTCCATTTTTAAAAAATATATTTCATTACAAAGAGGTCTTAAATGAAAATTAGTGGTAGCTTAATACTGGGTTTTGTCTTTATACCAGAACAGACCAAGCGTATTCTTGCCCTTGTAGCGTAAAATTCCCAAGAAATTCTTCTTTCCAAGATGTTCCTTTTAGAATTTGGAGACCAAACTCTGCCAACCTGACTGTGTGTTAGGAAGGAATATAAAATCCAAGGTCCATGCTGAACATCAGCTGTGCAGTTTTGGGGTCATGCTGGAATCCCCGAGTTGTCGTATTTTTATTAATTTTTTTTAACTTTTTTTATTTTCTACTTTTAAAAAAAAATCCCATGCTGTCATGTTCATTTTTTTACAATATCTTTGATTAGGGAAGAGATCTTAAAATTACTGGTAGCTTAATACTGGGTTTTGTCTTTGGAGCGGGAAAACACACCCAACGTATTCTTGACATCGTAGCGTAAAATTCCCAAGAAATTCTTCCTTTCCAAGATGTTTTTGGGAAACCACTCTGCCAACCTGACTGTTTTAGAAGGGAATATAAAATCCACAGTCCATGCTGAGCATCAGCTGTGCAGTTTTGGGGCTGTGCTGGAATCCCTGAGCCCGGTCCATGTGAAAATGCGCTGTGGTTTCACCTTAACATTTCCCAGACATTTCTGCAGCTCCCAAACCCCTCCAGTGTGACATGGTGGGGAGGCTTTTTTTCCCTCAAAAAAGGCAAAAATGAGGTCCAGCTGAAAGCTTGTGGGAGTTTAATGCGTGTTTACAGTGCTAAGAGGAGAATCTTTGGCTCCTGTGCTGCTATTTCATATTCATGAACACTAAATTCATTCACATTTGATGTGTGTAACCCTGCTGAAAGGCAAAATAAACCTGCTGGAAAACCCTCAGCTAAGAATTGGGTATTATCAGGGAGAAGAAAAAATATTTGCTTAGGTTTTATTTACTTTAATCATTCTGCTGCTAATTCCAAGATTTTCAACAAACAATTTTGTTGTTAGTTTAAAAAAAAAAAAGTTTTGGTACCAAATAAAAATAGTATTATGTGATAGCTGTTGAAGAGAGCCAGTTTTAGCTGCTGAATATATTGCATCTAATTTATTGCCCTATTAGCTGAGAACAAAATTCTTCTGTATTTTCTTTTCCTTAGTCTATACAGAATACTTTTGAGAGTAATTTAATATATACGTGTACAGCATTTGGGGTTAGATTTATATCTTAATTTATGCTTCCAAACATGACTTGGATTATATCATTTAAAAAAGAAAAATCAACCCACTTTAATATGCATCATGCTCAGATTTTTATGCAAAAGTGGAATGTCTTTTCCTTTCTGCCTAGGCTTATTTTTAGCCCAGTTGCCCATAGGTTTAATTTACTGTAGACTTTTCCTTCAGAAAAATAACAATTTTATTACAAAGTAGGTGTCACGAAGAATTAAACGCCCGCCCTGTAATTTCTCACACCTTTTTTCTGGTAGGATAAATCACCACCTGGCAGAAATCTGATTTATCAGCCTTTGGCTGAAGTGTTTGGCGGTGATGTTGTGTCAAAGGTGGACCTTGTTCCTGTGGGTGCTTTCCCCTCAAAAGCAGATTTATGGGCTGGGGCAGCAAACCTGGCCCAATTACTGCTGTGGGACCGGTTCCCCTCTCAGAGCTGCTCGTGCACTCTCTCATTCTGACATTCAGAGCTGCTGGTAAAGGAGATTTTGCCCTGTGATTTTTAGTATCCTGTGCTTTAAAATAAAATGTGATCATTTACTGATGCTGAGCCTGAACTTGGATTTTCGTGTAATAACGCGTGGACAGTGCATTTGTGAGGAATTAGAGAAATCCTTCTTTAGTTGTTGTGTGTGCATGTGGAGCTGACTGAACACTAATTAAACAGTTTAGAATATTTTAACACAACTCCACTTTGCTCTTTTTGTCCATGAGGAGACAAATCTGTAAATTCTGCTTTTAGCAGAAACCTCGAGCAGGCCTCAAAATCAGCCCTGAGAAATGCGCACAGTGTCCTAAAACTCCATCAAATGAGGGAATTCTTGTTTCAGTGGACTGCTGGCCTTTCACATGGAATATGGTTCCCTTCCCAGTGTCATGGGCTTTTTTTTCCACATGCATGGATGGCCCCAGGATTTTTTTTAGGGTTTTTTTTGTTTGGTTTTTTTTTTACAGCTAGGCTTTCAGTTCTGGATGAGGTTTAGCCTTTGACCCAGGCACTTTGTTACAATAAACAGTTTGTTGATGAGAGCAGCTGCTGGGAAGATTGTTTCCAGACTGTTCTGCCGCAGCTGAGGAAGGAGAGGAAGCAGAGTCTGGGATGCACCTTACAGCCTCCTCCTTGTTCCTCCCCTCCTCAGAGCTGTGTGTGCCCAGCAAACCTCCTGCACCTCTTCCCACCCTTCTCCTGGCACCCCAGTTCCAAGGTGGAGCTCTCTGCTGAGAGCAGGAGAGATGCAGACAAAACAAACTCCCTGTGAAGAACATAATTAATTTATTTTTGTATTATTTTTAACCCATTTACCTATTCCCACCCTTCTCCTGGCACCCCAGTTCCAAGGTGGAGCTCTCTGCTGAGAGCAGGGGAGATGCAGTTAAAACAAACTCCCTGTGAAGAACAGAATTAATTTCTTTTTGTATTATTTTTAACCCATTTACCTATTCCCATCCTTCTCCTGGCACCCCGATTCCCAAGTGGAACTCTCTGCTGAAGGCAGGGCAGATGCAGACAAATCAAACTTGCAGTGAAAACCATAATTAATTCCCTTATGTATTATTTTTAACCCATTTACCTCTTCCCATCCTTCTCCTGGCATCCCAGTTCCCAAGCAGAGCACCCTGCTAAAGCCAGGGGAGATGCAGACAAATCAAACTTGCAGTGAAGACCATAAATAATTTCTTTATTTATTATTTTTAACCTATTTACCTGTTCCTATCCTTCTCCTGGCACCCCAGTTCCCAAGTGGAACTCTCTGCTAAAGCCAGGGGGGATGCAGACAAATCAAACTCACTGTGAAGACCAGAATTAATTTCCTTATGTATTATTTTTAACCTACCATTATTTTTAACCTTATGTATTATTTACTTATGTATTGTTTTTAATGTATTATTTTGTGTATTAGTTATATATTATTTTTTACCTCTTTACCTGTTCCCATCCTTCTCCTGGCATCCCAGTTCCCAAGTAGAGCACTCTGATGAGGCCAGGAGAGGTGCAGATGAATCAAGCTTGTTGTGAAAACCATAATTAATTTCCTTATGCATTATTTTTTACCTACTGCATGTCTTATTTTTAATCTTATGTATTATTTACTTATGTATTGTTTTTAATGTATTATTTTTATGTGGTTTTTTTGACCTATTTACCTCTTCCCATCCTTCTCCTGGCACCCCGATTCCCAAGTGGAACTCTCTGCTGAAGGCAGGGCAGATGCAGACAAATCAAACTCCCTGTGAACACCAGAATTAATTTCCCTATGCATTGTTTTCAATCCATTTACCTCTTCCCATCCTTCTCCTGGCATCCCAATTCCCAAGCAGAGCACCCTGCTAAAGCCAGGGGAGATGCAGACAAATCAAACTTGCAGTGAAGACCATCATTAATTTCTTTATTTATTATTTTTAACCTATTTACCCATTCCTATCCTTCTCCTGGCACCCCAGTTCCAAGGTGGAGCTCTCTGCTGAGAGCAGGAGAGATGCAGTTAAAACAAACTCCCTGTGAACACCAGAATTAATTTCTTTTTGTATTATTTTTAACCCATTTACCTATTCCCATCCTTCTCCTGGCACCCCAGTTCCCAAGCAGAGCACCCTGCTGAAGCCAGGGGAGATGCAGACAAATCAAACTTGCAGTGAAGACCATCATTAATTTCTTTATGTATTATTTTTAACCTATTTACCCATTCCTATCCTTCTCCTGGCACCCCAGTTCCCAAGTGGAACTCTCTGCTGAGAGCAGGGGAGATGGAGACAAAACAAACTCACTGTGAAGACCAGAATTAATTTCCTTATGTATTATTTTTAACCTACCATTATTTTTAACCTTATGTATTATTTACTTATGTATTATTTTTAATGTATTATTTTATGTATTATTTATGTATTATTTTTGACCTCTTTACCTGTTCCCATCCTTCTCCTGGCATCCCAATTCCCAAGTGGAACGCTCTGCTAAAGCCAGGGGAGATGCAGACAAATCAAACTTGCTGTAAAGACCATAAATAATGTCTTTATTTATTATTTTTAACCTATTTACCCATTCCCATCCTTCTCCTGGCACCCCAGTTCCCAAGTGGAACTCTCTGCTGAAGGCAGGGCAGATGCAGACAAATCAAACTCGCTGTGAAGACCATAAATAATTTCCTTATGTATTATTTTTAACCTATTTACTCTCATTTTTCATTATTTTTCTCTACAAAAAGTAAGATCTTAACTTATTTTTCATGAGTCACTGAATCCTGCCCTGGGCCCTGCTGTCTGTTCCCCAGGACGAGCTGCTGCCCATTGGATAAATGAATTTTCAGCCTACACACGGTGCTTTCTGAAGCTAAATTTACTTTTGGATTGAGATTTAGGCAGGGATTTATGAGCAGTTGCTGGGTGTGTAGTCCAGGAATGGGTTGAAATCTAAGATGCTTTGTGTTCAAAGAGATGGGCTTGCAATGAAGAGGGGAAGGACACCTTGCAGCGCTTTGTTAAAAATCTTTCCCTTTTTTGGATGAAATATTCCACATATGGGTTGGGAAAATGGATCCACTGTGTTTATGTAATGCAATGCTTGTTTTTAAACCCACTCTGAAGAGTGGAGACAAAACCAAGGCCCTTGGTTGGGTGGCTGGAATGATCTCTCAGAAATGATGAGCTTTTCCTGCCTCTCCTCAGCGAAATATCCCCCCAAAGCCAAAATAACCTCTGGAGACTCCTCAAAAATCAGGTTGGTTGGGAATTCCAAAAGTGACCAACCCTGCCATCTCTCTAAATGTTCTTCTGTGCTTTGTGCAGTCCAAATCTGCTGCTTTGCGCCGTGTCTCGCTTTAGGAAATATAAAAATATTATTAAGAAACTGCAACAGATTTACAGGCTGTGCAGAATCCTGGGAATGCAGAGCAAGTACCAGCCAAGGAGCTGCAGCTCACGAGAACATGAAATGAAAATGTGCCTCACTTGCAGGACAATAAAATCTTTATGAAGTTCTTCAGGCCGCGGGGAAAGGAGGGAGTGCAGAAATGGGGATTTGAAAGGTTCTTACCCAGTGAACAAAAACACCACTGGTGAAAATAATGGCCTGAAATTAATTGTAAGCAGCTAATGTTAAAGGAGTTTCCTAAAAATGTCCTAAAAAGTGGATTCATTGGAGTGCTTTGTGTATTTCCAGATTGTGAATGTGGTGGAAAGAGGTTTTTGTGTTTCAAAGTTCTGTTTGTTGCCTTTGTCCCAGTTGGTAGAAAATCCATCTCCAGGCTGGCACTGCCCTAAGTCTGGGTGTGAATGGGCAGGTTGGGAATGTTATTCACTATTAATGACATCAGCATTGAAAGTATTCTTATTTTTATTTTCATTTATTATTTTATTATTATTGTCCAATGATATCTAATACCCATTCTTCATCCTCTCCACTTCCTCTGTCATCACCAAGAGATGATTTTCCTCATTTCTCTAGATCAAATTCTTGCATCTGTTTTCTTTTTTTTTCCTTCTGATTTCTTCAAACTTTTCCTACAGGAAAAGTCATTGTACTTTGTTTTTAAGAGAAAATCATGCACTTTAATGAAAGATTGAGGTAGTAAACTTAATAGATAGCATTTTACAAAACCTCATTAAAAGGTGGGGCTTGAAATAAATAAGGACAGTAGACAACATCATTTTTCCTGCATATTATGTGTATTTACAGTAGCTAAATATATTTGTATGTTGAGATATTTATATATTATTTATAAATAATAAAAATAAATATATAAATATATTACAAAATATATGTTTATATATAAATATGTTGAGATATATATGTTGATATATTTATATCTTTTTGGTCATGTTAAATACCACTTCTGTTGGATCCAAGTGATGCTGTGGGAGCTCTCCAGTGATTAATTAATTAATGAATTAATTAAAATTGAACACCTTCAAAACTGTTGAGCAAAGCTGTGTAGGACAAGGAGCACGTGGAGATATTTTTGGTCTGTATGTGTGTGAATTTTTATCTTTCAGGCTGAACTCAAAGGACAACCCTCCATCAAAATATTTCCTTTCCTATCAGTGCTGACAGAGAATCCATGGGGATGAAATATAGAAATTTGAGATCCTGTTTGAGCTGTGTAGCGCTCCTTTGGGAGCAGGAAATTCAGGAAAAACAAAAAAAAGCAGATTTTAGTCCTGTTGGAGGTGTGATGTCTGGTTTTGCTTCAGGCAGGCTCCTCTAAAAATTGGGTGCTTTGTGCCTGTGTAATCCTCACCTTGCAGTTCAAAAAAAAGAGCATATATATAAATATAAAATATATTAAAATTTATAAATAAATATGGTTTTGTGTCTATATATATATATATATATACACACATACATATATATATTAAAAAAAAAATGAGATTTAATCACTCCATCAGCTGATAAAACATGAATCAGTGCATCACCTGGAAACTTCTCAAAATTAAAGATAGTTAATTGAAAATCATAAGATTTTATACAAATGAAGGCAAAAAAAAAAAAGTTTTAAATCACGTTTTGTGTCTCCAGAAAGTGAATATTTGACCTCGCTTCACAAGCACAGCTAAAGTACAATATTTTAATCTCAATATTGATTGTACAGGTACAATATTTTAATCCCAATATTGAGTGTACAGTTACAATATTTCAATCCCAATATTGATTGTACACGTACAATATTTTATATCCAATATTCAATGTTCAATTACAATATTTTAATCCCAACATTGAGTGTACAGTTACAATATTTTAATCCCAATATTGATTGTACAGGTACAATATTTTAATCTCAACATTGAGTGTACAATATTTTAATCTCAATACTGAGCATACAGGTACAATATTTCTTTTAATCCCAATATTGAGTGTTCAGGTACAACATTTTAATCCCAATATTTAGTGTGCAGGTATAATATTTTATTCCAAATATTGAGTGTACAGTATAATATTTTAGTCCCAATATTGATTGTACAGGTACAATCTTTTATATCCAGTATTGAGTGTTCAGGTACAATATTTTAATCCCAATATTGAGTGTACAGTTACAATATTTTAATCCCAATATTGAGTGTTCAGGTACAATATTTTAATCCCAATATTGAGTGTTCAGGTACAATATTTTAATCTCAACATTGAGTGTACAATATTTTAATCTCAATATTGAGCATACAGGTACAATATTTCTTTTAATCCCAGCATTGAGTGTTCAGGTACAACATTTTAATCCCAATAGTGATTGTACGGGTACAATATTTTAATCCCAGTATTGAGTGTTCAATTACAATATTTTAATCCCAATATTGATTGTACGGGTACAATATTTTAATCCCAGTATTGCGTGTTCAATTACAATATTTTAATCCCAATATTGATTGTACAGCTCCAATATTTTATATCCAATATTGAGTGTACAGTTACAATATTTTTATCCCAATATTGAGTGTTCAGGTACAATGTTTTAATCCCAACATTGAGTGTACAATATTTTAATCTCAATATTGAGCGTACAGTACAATATTTTAATCCCAGTATTGAGTGTGCAGGTATAATATTTTATTCCAAATATTGAGTGTACAGTAAAATATTTTAATCCAAATATTGATTGTACAGGTACAATATTTTAATCCCAATATTGATTGTACAGGTACAATATTTTAATCCCAGTATTGATTGTACAGGTACAATATTTTAGTCCCAATATTGAGTGTTCAGGTACAGTATTTTACTCCCAATATTGAGTGTTCAGGTACAACATTTTAATCCCAATATTGATTGTACAGGTACAATATTTAAATCCCAGTATTGATTGTACAGGTACAATATTTTCATCCCAATATTGATTGTACAGGTACAATATTTTCATCCCAATATTGATTGTACAGGTACAATATTTTATATCCAATATTGAGTGTACAGTTACAATATTTTAATCACAATATTGAGTGTTCAGGTACAACATTTTAATCACAATATTGAGTGTTCAGGTACAATATTTTAATCCTAATATTGATTGTACAGGTACAATATTTTAGTCCCAATATTGATTGTACAGGTACAATATTTTAGTCCCAATATTGATTGTACAGGTACAATATTTTAATCCCAGTATTGATTGTACAGGTACAATATTTTAGTCCCAATATTGAGTGTTCAGGTGGAGCATCATGGTTCATTTAAATCCTCTCCTTTTCCCTCACAGCAGAGGAGGGAACTGATGGAAAATGTTTGTTTTATGGCATTGTATTTTTAGCTTTCCTTTCGTTTCACCTCCATGCTTTTAACAGGAATCAAATTGAAATGGAATTTAATAGGAACCAAATGAATTTAGGCTGCGGGTGAATTTTTTTTTTCCCAACAAAGAATTGCATTGATGGGGAGTCTCAGGCCCATGGTAGAAAAAAGCAGCTCCCAAATCTGCCCAGCTAAATTGCATTTATCATGTGTACATGAGCATGCAGATAAAAATAAAAACCCACATCCAAACCCTGTCTATATAAACAGATTGTAAGAATAAAGTCTCGGATTTGGGGTTCTTTTTAACCATTCCAACTGGGTGTGCTCAGTGCAGAACTCCCATTGTTTGACAGAGCCCAGGTGCAAATAAAATCTTCTCCATCAGGAGCTGTAATTTTGTGTTATTTTATACTGCAGCAGAGAAGGCTCCAGATGCAGCTGGTTTCTGTCTCTGTCTTCCCTCCTTGGTGTTCAGTCTCAGCCTCTAAGTGAGCACTGGGGAAAAGGGAAACTTAATGATTATGAAATTAAAAAGAATTTCAAGCAGCAAAAGCAAACTTCAGTTACGGAGCATTGCTGCACACACCTGACCAAACTCTTTAAATTACAGAGAGCAGATGTCAAAGTAAATAAATACATGAAACACAGCTTTTGCTCTTCCTTCTTTGTGTTGCAATTAGCACAATTTGTGCTGATGAGTGGAGGAGCTGAGGGTCTGGAGTGTGCAGCAGCTGAACTTTGTATTTTTGGGAATTTTGGGAATTGCTGTCCTCTGCATCTCCCCTCTTGCTCAGAGCTCCTCATTCAGTGCCACTCTCATCCTGACAAACCAGAATTCTCCTGCTGTGGCCATGGGTACAGTGCTTGGAAATTCCCAGTTTCAATTCCCAATTTCAGTGCTTGGAAATTCCCAATCTCTCCTTGGTTCTCTTTAAATTATTCCAATTGAGCTTTGGAGCGTGGAGAATTTATTAGTGAGAGGTGTTGGGTAGTTTGTGTGGGTGCAGTGCTTTTCTGCTTTTGGGGACTTTTCTTTTACAATACATTAAAATTACATTTTTTACCATTTAAAACACAGGTAGAAACATTCTCTTCCTATAAATATTAACCTTGTAGATGAGTTTAATATTTATGTTAAGAAATGATTATTGACATAATAATGTTACAATTAGCACAATTTGTGCTGATGAGTGGAGGAGCTGAGGGTCTGGAGTGTGCAGCAGCTGAACTTTGTATTTCTGGGAATTTTGGAAATTCCCAATCTCTCCTCGGTTCTCTTTAAAGGATTTCGATTGAGCTTTGGAGTGTGGAGAATTTATTAGTGGGAGGTGTTGGGTAGTTTGTGTGGGTGCAGTGCTTTTCTGCTTTTGGGGACTTTTCTTTTAGGATACATTAAAATTACATTAAATTTACATTAAATTACATTAAAATGACATTAATTTTTTTTTTACCATTTAAAATACAGGTAGAAACATTTTCTTCTTAAAAACATTAAACTTCTAGATGAGTTTAATATTTATGTTAATAAATGATTATTAACATAATAATGTTACAATTGGCACAGTTTGTGCTGAATTTGTGCTGATGAGTGGAGGAGCTGAGGGTCTGGAGTGTGCAGCAGCTGAACTTTGTATTTCTGGGAATTTTGGAATTTTGGAAATTACTATCTGGAGTGTGCAGCAGCTGAACTTTGTGTTTTTGGGAATTTTGGAAATTCCCAATCTCTCCTTGGTTCTCTTTAAATTATTCCAATTGAGCTTTGGAGTGTGGAGAATTTATTAGTGGGAGGTGTTGGGTAGTTTGTGTGGGTGCAGTGCTTTTCTGCTTTTGGGGACTTTTCTTTTAGAATGCATTAAAATTACATTTTTTACCATTTAAAACACAGGTAGAAACATTCTCTTCCTATAAATATTAAACTTGTAGATGAGTTTAATATGTATGTTAAAAAATTATTATTAACATCATAATGTTACAATTAGCACAATTTGTGGTGATGAGTGGAGGAGCTGAGGGTCTGGAGTGTGCAGCAGCTGAACTTTGTATTTTTGGGAATTTTGGAAATTCCCAATCTCTCCTCGGTTCTCTTTAAATTATTCCAATTGAGCTTTGGAGTGTGGAGAATTTTTAGTGGGAGGTGTTGGGTAGTTTGTGTTGGTGCAGTGCTTTTCTGCTTTGGGTGACTTTTCTTTTAGAATACATTAAAATTACATTTTTTACCATTTAAAACACAGTTAGAAACATTCTCTTCCTATAAATATTAAACTTGTAGATGAGTTTAATATGTATGTTAAAAATTATTATTAACATCATAATGTTACAATTAGCACAATTTGTGCTGAATTTGTGCTGATGAGTGGAGGAGCTGAGGGTCTGGAGTGTGCAGCAGCTGAACTTTGTATTTGTGGGAATTTTGGAATTTTGGAAATTACTGTCTGGGTGTGCAGCAGCTGAACTTTGTGTTTTTGGGAATTTTGGAATTTTGGAATTACTGTCTGGGTGTGCAGCAGCTGAACTTTGTATTTGTGGGAATTTTGGAAATTAGAATCTCTCCTTGGTTCTCTTTAAATTATTCCATTGAGCTTTGGAGTGTGGAGAATTTATTAGTGAGAGGTGTTGGCTAGTTTGTGTTGGTGCAGTGCTTTTCTGCTTTGGGGGACTTTTCTTTCAGAACACATTAAAATTAGGTTTTTTCCCAGCCCTTCTCGTGGCAGTGGCCACCAGGGGCTGCTGCAGAACGGCGGATGCTGCTGGACCAGGAGAGTTTGGGAATTCCAGCTGCATCCTGGGCTGAAATCCCACAGTTCTGACACGATTGAGTTCCTGGTCAGTGGACTTGGGGCAGAAATGATCCCTAACTCTGCATATATGTTCATTTCATTACACAATAATGTCATTTTTGCTGGGCCAGTTGTGGGATGCTCAGCATCCCTGTTCCTGGAACTTCGTGTGAAGGAAATTCTTACAGTAAAAAATTAATTTTTCTACTGGGACCTGTACTTGAAACTTTGTTAAACACCTAAACCCGTATTTTCTTAGGAATTTGTTAGGAATTTTCTTAAGAATTTGTTTGGAATTTTCTTAGGAATTTGTCTCCATATTTTCTTAGGAATTTGTAAAAATCCCCCTCCTTGATGATGTGTTCATATTTTTGATCAGCTCAGCAAGCACATAGGCATTATGGTGGAAATTAGCTTGAGAATTATACACATAAAACAATTCTTAAATACTTTAGGATGTGTTAGAAGCAGTGAAAACAAGAAGTTTGCCTAAAATCCATGGGGGGAAAATCACTTGAAATAATTCACTCAGGAGAGTAAATGGTTGGAACTGTGGGGCGAATTTGTAATAATGGAACAGCACACAGAAATAGGTGCTGGTTTGCTCTTGCCAGGAAATATTGTGTGGCAAAAACACATCATAATTATCATTTATTTACAGTGTCATCACACTTTAGTCACCTTTATTTTGTACCTTAATTTCTGTCAGACTGTAAACCCGGCCTTAGGTGAGTTAATTCTTGGTGAGTCAAACCCAGTTTTTACTTTGGGTGAGTTAAAATCCTCTTTCTGTAAAATTCTGTGATTTTTAGAGAGATTAAATTAATTTTTAGGAGATTAAATGACTTAATTTCTGTCAGACCGTAAACCCAGCCTTAGGTGAGTTAATTCTTGGTGAGTTAAACCCAGTTTTTACTTTGGGTGAGTTAAAATCCTGTTTTCTCTAAAATTCTGTAATTTTTAGAGAGATGAAATTAATTTTTAGGAGATTAAATGACTTAATTTCTGTCAGACTGTAAACCCAGCCTTAGGTGAGTTAATTCTTGGTGAGTTAAACCCAGTTTTTACTTTGGGTGAGTTAAAATCCTGTTTCTGTGTGTAGGAGTTGCACATCCAGGGCTGCTGAGTGAATTTCTGTGTTTGGAAAGCAATAGGAAAACACTCTCTGATTAAGCAGAGTTTTTCCATGTTCTCCCTGACAGAAATGAAAGCTGTAATTTTTCTAAATATCAGTTACAGCCAATCAGTTACTGCGGGTATGTAAAACAAGTAGGATAATGTGTAAGGAATTTATTTATTCTGTCAAAGCTCTGAGTGAAGGTGCAGGTCAAAGAAATGCTCACAAAACCTTTAATCATCATCACATCATCATTTATGATGCAGAGCAAAAAAAAAAAAAAAAAGGAGAGGGGGGGAAGGAAATATTTAAAGATATTTTATCCAAGAGTTTAGACAGAAAATATTCAGAGGGAGCTTTAAGAAAGCAAGATATGAGGAGTAATTTCTCTGTAACTAAAATTTAGCTGCTGAGCCTCTCTTAGGCTTGGGGCTTGACAGAATTTGGGAAAAATTATTCTTTGCTTTGTGTCCTGTGCTGCCCCTGGGCTGACAGCACAGGCTGTGGAATTTGGGCGCAGGTCATTCCTGGGGGTGGAAATCCAGGGCAAGGCGTTGGCAACAGGAGCACTGCTCTCACTCCTTCTCCAGGCAGAGCAGAGGGATGAGGAAAGGAGGAGCAGTTCTTGGGTACATAACTGTTTGTGGGGAGTTTGCTCTCCGTTTGTGCCTTTTGAGGAGTTGGGCTGGAGCTCAGGCACATCTGCAAGGGCAGGAGAGCTTAGCCCTGCCTCCAGCACTCACAGGAAATGTATTCCAGTTCCCAGATACAGCACTGGTGGGAATGACGGGTGTGGGTTTGCTTTGGAATATTTTTGTTTAAAAATCAGATCTCTTCCTCTTGGAAATTTGAGGGCAAGCATCACTAGTGCCTTATTTCCAGTCGAATTGAAGCCACAATTTTTTGTGGTTTCATTTATCACATACAAGACGACTTCAACTGTCTGAAATTCAAGCTGCACACGGAGCAAAAAGCCCCAGAATCTGTGTTTGTGGCTGTTCCTGAAGTCTCATATCAAACCTCACATCTCATATCAAACCTCTCAAAGCAGAATTTATCTCCAGAAAGAGTGAATGTGGAGCAGTTGGTGCAGGGTGTCACCACAGGGGTACTGGCAGCAGCAAATCATCCTTTAGCTGAAGGTGTGACCTGCTTTAGCAGATATTCCACTGAGGAATCACTAAATGGTTTTTTCAAACTGCTGGTTTGGCCTTCAAATTGAGTCCTAGTTGTGGGAAATGGATTTGTAGGGAATTCTCCAAGCCTGACAGAAGGCTCACACAGTGTGTGCATCTGTGTGCAAACCTTGAGACCAGAAATGCTGGCTTAGAAATGCCCTGGAGTAGGACAGACATTGCTGAGAGAGAAATGGAGCTGGAAACAAGTTTCAAAGGATGGTTTTATAAAAAAGAGTGGACACTGTGGAGAAACAGAACTGTGAAAGATGCATTGCAGTGGGACCCACGAGGGGTAATTTTAGATGTTTGGTTTTAAGGTATTTCCAGCATGGCGTGGCTAAAGCTGATAGGCCAAGAAACACTTACAGTGCATTGTAATTAGGAAATAATTAGCTTCTGATAGTGATGGAGTGAATTATAACATCTGTATTGTCTCACCCTTCTCATGAGACTGAAAATGGAGTAAAAGGTTTTAAAACCCCTCTCAGCTGCCCCATCTCTGGGTCAGGGAAAGGCTCAACCCAACCCTTAGTGCTGGACTGCAGGGCTTCCTCCAGCAGAGCCTCTCAGCACAGTGAAAATGAATGTGTGCCCTCCTTGCTTCAGGGTGTAGAGCACTACCAACAAGAGCACTACAATCCCTGCTACAGGGACAAATTAAGCTTAATTAATCTTCAAAGGAGTGCGGTCTCGACTCCAGGAGAGTGTCAAGTACGTGCAGCAGAGCTTCGTTTTTGAGGAGGAAAAGTTTCCCTGTTTTGAAGCAGAAGATTGCTGGAGTAAAACCATTTTTGGAAGAATGTTGGTGCGTCCTCACATGGGTGATCTGCCTTTCTGATCTTGCTGCCCTTGCCCACAGGAGATCCATCTTGCTTTCCTGAAATGGCTGGAGGGGAGCGTGGATGCCGAGGGGCTGAGGGCGTCCAGCAAGGTGTCCCTGAAGTTTGTTCCATCCCTTGAGCCCAAGGTGGAGGTGACTCCGTCCCTGGTGCCCGTGATCACGGACATGGGGAGCTTCTCCTCGGAGCATTTCAGCCTCCAGACCTATCAGCAGCATCTCCACACCAAGAAGCTGGGAAAGATCCTTCTCTTCACTGAGGTGACCACGACAACCATGAATCTTCTGGACGGGTAAGATGGGGATCCAGGGCATCCTGAGTCAGTTTTCTGATTGGGAATTTTTAATTGTGGTAACACACAGTGCTCACAGAGAAGCTGGACACAAAGTAAGGAACTTTAGAATTCATAATTGTGGTAACACACAATGCTCAGAGAGAAACTGGACATGAAGTGGAGAACTTTATGTTCACAGGATATTAATTGATAAGATATAAAATACTGAGCCATAAAGAGTGGGGAAAGCTGGAAACTGGACATGAAGTAAAGAACTTTATCCTCATGGGGTATTAATTGATAATATATAAAATACTGAGCGCCATAAAGAGTGGGGAAAGCTGGAAACTGGACATGAAGTGGAGAACTTTATGTTCACAGGATATTAATTGATAATATGTAAAATACTGAGCCATAAAGGGTGGGGAAAGCTGGAAACTGGACATGAAGTAAAGAACTTTATCCTCATGGGGTATTAATTGATAAGATGTAAAATACTGAGCCATAAAGGGTGAGGAAAGCTGGAAACTGGACATGAAATGGAGAACTTTATGTTCACAGGATATTAATTGATTATATGTAAAATACTGAGCCATAAAGAGTGGGGAAAGCTGGGAACTGGACATGAAGTTAAGAATTTTATCCTCATGGGGTATTAATTGATAATATATAAAATACTGAGCCATAAAGAGTGGGGAAAGCTGGAAACTGGACATGAAGTAAAGAACTTTATGTTCACAGGATATTAATTGATAATATGTAAAATACTGAGCCATAAAGGGTGGGGAAAGCTGGAAACTGGACATGAAGTTAAGAACTTTATGTTCACAGGATATTAATTGATAAGATATAAAATACTGAGCCATAAAGAGTGGGGAAAGCTGGAAACTGGACATAAAGTTAAGAACTTTATCCTCATGGGGTATTAATTGATTGATAAGATGTAAAATACTGAGCCATAAAGGGTGAGGAAAGCTGGAAACTGGACATGAAGTAAAGAACTTTATGTTCACAGGATATTAATTGATAATATATAAATTATATATTTTATATATATATATATATATATATATATATATATATATATATATATATATATATATATATATTTGATAATATGTAAAATACTGACCCATAAAGGGTGAGGAAAGCTGAGTAGGACAACTTTTTGCTTGGTAGTGGAGTTTAATCTTTATTCCTCTGAACATCACCATAAGAACATTTGATTTAATAAATATTCATATTTAGGAGATTAAATACATTGTCTAGTGGAAGTTCTGCTCTAAGCCTCTTCCTTGAGAGCAATACCAAGGAGGTAATACCAAGCAATACTTGAGAGTGAAACCAAGCAGGTTTTGCCCCTAATTTTAACCTTCCTGTTTCCTCTCATTTCTTTTGCTGAATATTTCCCTAAAATGCTCTTTAGTGCTTGGTTTGGGCTCCTAAAACATGGATTAGGGCTCTGCTAGAGGTTCTTCCATCATCACACAGATGAGCCTTGTGAATGAGCTGTGGGATACCTCAGAGAAGGTTCCTCATTGGAGTTTAAATGGGATTAAGTGATAGGAAAATCACAGTTACTAAATCTCAGCCCGGAGTCTGTGCACAAAGGCTGTACTGTCGTGTTTAGTGGAAATCTGCTGGAAAAAACTGTCTTGGGGAAGTTGTTGCCATTCAGGACAGAAACTCCAGGCCTGCAGCTGTAAATCCTTGGGGCAGCTAGTTTTGAATATCAGGGTTAATTTATCCGCAGAAATGAATTTTACAGGTGAAAAACAAACTCAGGAATTTTTTTGGGGGGATTTTTTTTCTTAAATCTAGATTAAATAGTCATGAGTGTTGTTGTCACTGAAGAGTTAACCAAGAATAATGGCTTCAGTTCTCAGCCTGAGAGCCTAAATTGCAATTTGTGGACAAATACAAATTTCAGTTCCAAACCATTCCCTGTGTGTTCAAACATCCACACGTTAGACAAAAAGTTGCTGTCTAATTTTGCAGATCCTCTCCCCCAGATTTAATCCTGCAGCTGATTTTGCAGTGGCTTTTGCAGAGATAAAGACTTGCCAGTTTGATAAGAGGCCATGGAGAGTTATTTTACAGAAATTCAGTTATTTGTAGCATTTGCCTCTTTGTTTTTAGTGCTCACAGCATGTTCAGCCCACAGGGTTGAAAGGAGGATTGTGAAGAAATTGGTGATAATTGAATAAATCAAGAGGTTTCTTCCCTCAGTTTGTTTTGGTAAAATGAAGTGTTTAATTCAGAGGTTTGGGATTTGATTTGCAACAAGCTAAATGGAATCTGACCAATTTATGAATCATTAATTATCAAGGCAAGGGAGAGAAGAGAAGTGGTCTTGATTTTTCATGTATGTTTAAAAGTTGGTTTTTTATATTAAATAATCCAAATACAATGAAGTGCTCACAGATGTAGGTCTTCAAGATTTCCCCCATCGTGATGAGGCTTAAATAGTTAATTTTCAGGTAAGTTCTGAACTACAAATCCTGACTCTACATATCTGAGGCTTAAATAGTTAATTTTCAGGTAAGTTGTAAACTACAAATCCTGATTCTACACATCTTATGCTAGGAAGATGGTCCTGGGCAGATCATAATTTGAATTATTAATTTATTAATAATCTATCTTAAATTTATCCTCCAAAAAGACCTTTCTTTTATAAAGTTGAAATAATTGTCTTAGGTGTTATGGCCGATGCTGTAAATACTCTGTTGTCATGGGTAATGGAATAATGTAATCCTTGTGATTTGCAGCTCACTGAAGAACCTTGAGATTTAAATGATAGCATTTCATAATCTAGAAATCGATGCAAATTTTGCATCTAGAAATCGATTCAAAAA
Organism: Agelaius phoeniceus; assembly: GCF_051311805.1. NCBI lineage: Eukaryota > Metazoa > Chordata > Aves > Passeriformes > Icteridae > Agelaius > Agelaius phoeniceus. Next base: position 2,543,785 of record NC_135266.1, on the reverse strand, counting down.
TCAGGTAATTTTTATTGAGGGAAAAAGTTGTCAGTTTTTTAAGGTGCTTCCAAAGGAACCACTATGAATTTGTTAGGAAAAGTGTGTGGTGCTTGTGTCTCATTGTCAGTCCTGAATGGAAGGAAAAAACATCTCAGGAAAAAGAATTCTCTTTGCTGAAAGAAAAAACAGTTACTCTTTGATCATTCAGGATTCCCAGAAAAACATTGCAGCACTTTAATCAGGCATTGCATGAAGGACTCTGTTAGAATCTCCCAAATTCGACTCTCTCAAATTCTACCAAGTTTTGATGGTTTAAAATACACAGACACCTCAAGGACTTAATGAATGGGATTTGTTGTAAGTTGTTTTATTAGTAAATTACCCAAAAAATTCAGCATTTAACTCCTGCCACTTCAGATTTTCTCATACCTCTCCCACCTCATCCCACTGGATGCCAAACTTTCATCTCCCTTTTCCAAATTAGGGTCTCCCAAATTTGTCTCAAATTTCACAAAGTTTTGATAGTTAAAAATAGTTAAAAATGTACAGACACCTCAAGAACTTAATGAATGGGATTTGTTATAGTAGATTATCCAAAAAATTCAGCATTTAACTTCTGTCACATTGGATTTTCTCATACCTCTCCCACCAACTGGATGCCAAACTTTAATTTCCCTTTTCCAAAGTAGGGTCTCTCAAATTTTACCAAATTTTGTTGGTTAAAAATATACAGACACCTCAAGGACTTAATGAATGGGATTTGTTGTAGTAGATCATCCAAAAAATTCAGCATTTAACTTCTGTCGCTTCGCATTTTCTCATACCTCTCCAACCAACTGGATGCCAAACTTTTATTTCCCTTTTCCAAAGTAGGGTCTCCCAAATTTGTCTCAAATTTTAGCAAGCTTTGATGGTTAAAAATATACAGACACCTCAAGAACTTAAAGAATGGGATTTGTTGTAAGTTGTTTAATTAGTAGATTATCAAAAAAATTCAGCATTTAATTTCTGCCGCTTTGGATTTTCTCCTACTGGATGCCAAACTTTAATTTCCCTTTTCCAAAGTAGGGTCTCTCAAATTTTACCAAGTTTTGTTGGTTAAAAATATACAGACACCTCAAGGACTTAATGAATGGGATCTGTTATTGTAGATTATCCAAAAAATTCAGCATTTAACTTCTGTCACATTGGATTTTCTCATACCTCTCCCACCAACTGGATGCCAAACTTTTATTTCCCTTTTCCAAAATAGGGTCTCTCAAATTTTACCAAGTTTTGATGGTTAAAAATATACAGATACCTCAAGAACTTAAGGAATGGGATTTGTTGTAAATTGTTGAATTAGTAAATTATCCAAAAAAATTCAGCATTTAATTTCTGTCACTTCGCATTTTCTCCTACTGGATGCCAAACTTTTATTTCCCTTTTCCAAAGTAGGGTCTCTCAAATTTTACCGAGTTTTGTTGGTTAAAAATATACAGACACCTCAAGGACTTAATGAATGGGATTTGTTATAGTAGATTATCCAAAAAATTCAGCATTTAACTTCTGTCGCTTCGCATTTTCTCATAGCTCTCCCACCAACTGGATGCCAAACTTTAATTTCCCTTTTCCAAAGTTGGGTCTCCCAGATTTGTCTCAAATTTTAGCAAGCTTTGATGGTTAAAAATATACAGACACCACCTAATGATTGGGATTTGTTATAAGTTGTTTAATTAGTAAATTATCCAAAAAAATTCAGCATTTACTTTCTGCCGCTTTGGATTTTCTCCTACTGGATGCCAAACTTTTATTTCCCTTTTCCAAAATAGGGTCTCTCAAATTTTACCAAGTTTTGTTGGTTAAAAATATACAGACACCTCAAGGACTTAATGAATGGGATTTGTTATAGTAGATTATGCAAAAAATTCAGCATTTAACTTCTGTCACATTGGATTTTCTCATACCTCTCCCACCAACTGGATGCCAAACTTTTATTTCCCTTTTCCAAAATAGGGTCTCTCAAATTTTGGCAAGCTTTGATGGTTAAAAATATACAGACACTTAAGAACTTAAAGAATGGGATTTGTTATAAATTGTTGAATTAGTAAATTATCAAAAAAAATTCAGCATTTAATTTCTGTCACTTCGCATTTTCTCATACTGGTTGCCAAACTTTAATTTCCCTTTTCCAAAGTAGGGTCTCCCAAATTTGTCTCAAATTTTAGCAAGCTTTGATGGTTAAAAATATACAGACACCACCTAATGATTGGGATTTGTTATAAATTGTTGAATTAGTAAATTATCCAAAAAAATTCAGCATTTAATTCCTGCCGCTTTGGATTTTCTCATACCTCTCCCACCAACTGGATGCCAAACTTTCACCTCCCTTTTCCACCTCCCCAAATTTCCATAACCCCCCCAAAAAATGAAGGGATGGAAGGGGGAAAAGGGGGCTGGAATTAATTTAATGGCTGAGCAAGCTCACAGTGGAGGAACAGCCGGAGCCCAATAGGGGCCTTTGTCTGCATTTCCACCCTGGCTGGGAACGTGCCAGTCAAAAGTCAGGCAGGAGAAACAGGTGGGAACTATTAGACCTGTCATAAAGTTTGAAAAATTGATTCTGGAGGCTGAGGGAATAGATTGGACTTGACAGTGTTGTCCTAAAGATTCTAAGGGAAAGTTGTGTTGTTTAATTTGGGATCCCTTGATTGTTCATTAGCTCTCCAGATGGTGGCTGGGGAGTTTGGTGCTCACTGTACTGTCCCTGGTCTGTGTTTGTGTGTCCTGAGGTCACAGCAAAGTGGGAATTCACCTGTAGGTACCCAGAATTTAATGGCATTGGCCTAGTTGTCAAATAAAAATTCCTAAAAATGTCAGATGTTGTTTTAAATGATCAATATTCCTTCTGTGATTTCATGTTCAAAGTCCTTCCAGGCTATTTTTTTGAAGCACTGCAACTTTTATTTCTCAAACTGAAATTTCAAATCCTCCCCAAACATTGTTTTTTTCTCTAGATGGAAATTCTTCCTGTGAGTTTCAGAAACCTTTTCTTCCCAGATGTTTATCCTAGTGCCACCTGAGCAGGTTAACCCTGCCAGAAACGGTTCCACTTTCCTTGGCTCCTCAGAGCATCCCTGGGAGTGCAGGTTTTAAAATGAAACCATTGTTTTTGAGGCTGCATCTGGTGTGGTGATACAAGTGTTACATTTTAGACTTAAAATTTGTGTGTATATATATATATATATATATATATATATATATAGTGTGGATATACATAATACACTTATTACACTCATAAGGCTTGAGATTAACAAAGAAATATTTCTATTTCTAATATTTCTACTCACTCTAATTGGGTGGAATGGTTTCATGAGCATTTCACTAAAATGAAATTATGAGATAGAAATTTCAGTTTTGTTCTTTATCTTAGATCCCGTTTCAGTGTTTCGGTTGGCAAAATATTTGATTTACACGTGACTAAGCCGGCATGGGATATATTCTGTATGAAATGCCATCATGAATCCCTTTTCTCCAATATTTAAGAAGCACAAAGTGCCATTGTTAGGGAAAGTTTGACAAAAAAGTGGTGAATTTTAGTGGAAGTGAAATGTGGGCTGAGGTTCCTTTCATAACTGCTGAATAGGATATTTAAATAAAATGTCAGTTGAGAGTAAACAATTCCCAAACAGCTCCAAGCTTTGCAGAAGAAAGTCTTTTCTATCACTGGTGTCCTTTTACTTTTCTAGATTCATACTGCTGAATTTTGAAAAGCTGAACTGCAGCTCTGATTTTGGGAAGTGGGCTGAGGACTCATTTTATTTGAAAACTCTTGGTTTAGTTGGATTGAAATACGGATGCTGCTGATGCAGGTCTGAGTTAAGGAAAACCAGTGTGAATTGAAGGAGATGGGAATGGCACTGCAGAGGCAAACAAGCTGAGATTGACCAACTGTCTTAGGGCCTGGGGGGTTTTAATTTGGTTTTCAAGCCCTTGTTATGTTTTACTCTGTGTTTAGTTATTCCTTGAACCTCGTGGTGCCCCTTACTCTGCATTCAAACTGTATTTTTAAAAAACTGAGTGATTGGGATGAGCTTTAAGACCCCTTCCCACCCAAACCATTCCCTGGTTCGCTGATAATCTTTATATTTCAGCATGATGAGACTCTCCCAGTACATTTTTAGCCTGCTAAAAATGAGTATTTTGTCACAGACATTAACAGTTTTATAAATTAACCCCCTCCACCCTCGTCCCTCAGGAATTTTGGTTGGGGAGTTGGAGAATACCACGGTGTGCAGGAGGGATTCTTCCTTGCAGGAAAGGTGCCTTTCTCTCAGGAAACAGGAAATTTAAATAGGAAATTATAAAACCATGTGCTGTTCAGTAGGTTAGATGCATTTTAACACTGAGTATCTCCTATACTCTTATCTTTTCTGCAGCTACATAACCCAAAAATATTTTGGATATTGAGGTCACAGTAGTTCATACTGCCTTTAAAAACTCAGATCCCTTGATTTTGTGAAACTGTAGGATGGGATAGGAATGCTGTGCTTGATTAATGTCTTACTTTTAATCCAGAGTTTGGTACTGAGAGCAATAGACCTGCTCTTTATATTCCTAGATATAGTCATATATATATATATATATATGTATGTATGTATGTATGTATATTATATTGCTTCATTATTTACATCACTTTTATTACTAACTTTTAAGCTTCCATTTTTTAATTTATTTAAGTGATTGGAGGATTTTTATCCTCAAAACAAAATGTTGGGGCATTAAATAGCTGCTGCTGTGCTTTTTCTTCCTTCAGGATTTTTTTTTTAATAGGCAGTATTTTGTGCCTTTCTTTGGTGCTAAAGAAAGCTCATATAGCAGAGTAAAGTTTGTTTCCCTTAAATCAAATCAAATTAAGTTCAACAGGAGGGTTTTTTTTGCTAATTTAGTTTTAAATGTATAATATTTCATGCTTTATTGTGCCATTCATTTATGGGCAGCGCTTTGCACCAGCCAATGCTGGGGGAAGCTCAGCCCGATAACAAAAGATCACGCAGGAATTTTGGAATTTTTGTGACACAGCCAAGAGTCTGCTCCTTCCCTGGAAGAATGGGGAAGTTTTTGGCACTGATTTGCTCCTGGGCCATTCCCAGACTCTTCCCTGCCCTACCATTTTCCAGGACACTCTTGCTGAAGGGTTTCTCTGTTGGGATTTGGCGTCTCCTTTGCGTCACTCTGCCCTGATTTTCTCTCCACCTGTCGTGCGCCATTCCTGTGGGCACCGAACAATCAGGTCCCTATTTTCCTGTCACGCACCTTGTGTGCCTGATTTTCCACGGAACTGAAGGCAAAATGTGCCCTTCTTTCTTTTTCTTTTTTTGTTGTTGTTGTGTAAAATCAGTGGATTTTCTTCCTGTTAAAGGAGTGGGCCCCCTGCTTGCAGTGCAGAGGGAGGTTTGGCATTCCCAGTGGGAATTGAGTCATAAAATAAAGATTCCCGTTTGGCAGAACAATTAACCCGTGCTGAACTCCAGGGGGAGATTGGGTTTCCCTGCTGCTGGAAGTTCCTGAACAATCCCCATTATCACAGGGACACCAACACAGCCCCGAGCAGCCTGGAATCTGAGGGAAATGTTCTTTAAATCTGGGGGACTTGTTCCTTAAATCTGGGGAATTGCTCTTTAAATCTGGGGGAAATTGTTCTTCAAACCTGGGGGGAATTGTTCTTTAAATATGGCAGAAATTGTCCTTTAAATCTGAGGAAAATCGTTCCTTAAATCTGAGGGGAATTGTTCCTTGAAATCTGAGGGGAATTGTTCCTTAAATGTAAGGGGAAATTTTCTTAAATCTGATGGGAATAATTCCTTAAATCTGAGGGGAATCTTTCTTTAAATCTGAGAGGAATTCTTCTTTAAATCTGGGAGAAATTGTCCTTTAAATCTGAGGGAAATTGTTCTTTAAATTTAAGGGGAATCTTTCTTTAAATCTGATGGGAATACTTCCTTAAATCTGAGAGGAATTGTTCCTTAAATCTGAGGGGACTTATTCTTTAAATCTGGGAGAATTGCTCTTTAAATTTGGGGGAATTGTTCCTTAAATCTGAGGGAAAATGTTCTTTAAATTTGGGGGAATTGCTCTTTAAATCTGAGGGGAATTGTTCTTAAAATCTGAGGGGAATAATTTATTAAGTCTGAGTGGAATAATTCCTTAAATCTGAGGGAAACCCTGGCAGGCTGCACAGCTAAAACAAGAGTGAGGGAATGGTCATGGCAGGGTTTCAGTCACATTTTGCTGGTTTGTTTTACACGGTGCTGTTTTCATGCCCGCATTTGAAACCAGGAATTTGGTAATAAAGTGAAAAAATTGAATGCTGAAGTTTCAAATCATTGCAGCTCTTTGAAGAGGAGGATTAGCTTGAAGCATGTGATCCATGTAGCTGAATTCAATATGCCATAATACATATGATATCTTGTTATAAGTAATATTAAATGCAACATATTATGTGTGTATTATTGCTCTTGGTTTGCTAATTCCATGGCTGTCAATTTTGTTCTTGAATTGTAACTTTTAGTTTGGAAAAGGAAATGCTGCCTAAGCTTAAACTGCCCAGAAGTACTCAGGGATTAATATTTGTACTTCATTGAGAAAGATATCATTGTGTTCATCAAATAGCCAACTTTGCCTTTTCACATGAGCTCAGATCAGAATATAGTCTTAAATAAAGTCATGTGCTTATAAAAATAACTTTAAAACCTCAAACCCAGTCATAAATCAGTCTAGGACAGTGTGATGGACTTAAAAAGGGGAGCGTATGGCATAGAAGAACTAGGTATGTCATTAATCACAGAATCATGGATGGTTTGGGTTGGAAGGGACCTCAAAGCCCACCCAGTGCCATGGCAGGGACACCTCCCACTGTCCCAGGCTGTTCCAGCCCCAGTGTCCAGCCTGGCCTTGGGCACTGCCAGGGATGCAGGGGCAGCCCCAGCTCCTCTGGGAATTCCATCCCAGCCCCTGCCCACTGATAATGTGATCAGAAGAATCAACATTCCCACCCCCTAATAAGCTCATGGAGTAGCTTGAACCTTGGAGAAATCCTGGATTTGCATTTTTGTCCCAAACCTCTTAGACTTCTAATCATCAGACTAATGAAGGAATGTATTGCCAGTGCTGCATTCAGATAAAACAGAATAATAGTTGGGCATCCACGTGAGTTGAGAATGGGTTTGGTTAACAGATTGCTGCCCACATGATGGACAGGGACATTTCACAAGGGGTGGAGTGACAGGACAAGGGGGAATCGCCGTCAGCTGAAGGAGGGCAGGGTTAGGTGGGACATTGGGAATGAGGAATTGTTCCCTGGCAGGGTGGGCAGGGCTGGCATGGAATTCCATCCCTGGATCCCTGGCAGTGCCCAAGGCCAGGCTGGACACTGGGGCTGGAGCAGCCTGGGACAGTGGGAGGTGTCCCTGCCATGGCAGGGGTGGCACTGGGTGGGCTTTGAGGTCCCTTCTGCCCCAAACCATTCTGGGATTCTATGAAAGATCCAAAGGCTCAACTACAACCAAATGCAGTTGCACAAAGTCAGAATGATTCCCTTGAGATTTCAGTGAAAAGAGCAGGAGTAAATTTGTTACAATCTCAAAGTTAGATCACAGTTTTCCATTTTGCACATCTCCCTCTCTTTCCTTTTGTAAGGAAAAAAAAGAAAAAGGAAGAAAAAGAAGTTGGATTTCCTCTGGAAGCAAAGTAGGAGCTGGGAAACAAAACATGGCTGCTTGGGGAAATTCACACAGCACCTGTTCTGGTGTGGCTAAGAATAAATACACTGATTTTTGTTCATTCTTATGTTGCCAGTCAGAAGAGAGTGATTTCGTTTTAGAATTAATTTCAAGTGCTTGTTTCTAGAGCCAAAAGCTTTGAAAGCTTGTGTAATTTCTGTCTTAAGCAGTAAACATAGAAAATCCCACAGAATCTGAATTCTTGCCCTAAATCCCACTGGCCTAATTTATTTTCACTTATAGTCCTAGTTAAAATATTTTAAGAATCTGTTTGTATTCAAACGAGGGCTTGCATTTATCACACCTCATATCATTGAGCCTGAAATGTCACAGCCTGGAGAATGGTGTGTAAAAAAAAGTGAGGTTCCCCCACTTCAGCTTTGTGATCCCCAGGATTGCTATAAAATCCTGTACCTCATGTTGCTCTCCAGAAATTTACTGGCATTGTTCTTTTTGCTGAACTCTTAAACGTAGATGAACGTCCAGAGGTTTTTTGTAAACTTGAACTGACACTATTTTTACACTTTTTTTTTTACTGGTGATATTATCTTACATCAAAAAAAGAAAAAAAACTCTTAAGGGTTTTACAGGATTTTTTGCAAACACAAAGCTCTCGTGGCTCGTTGCATTAAGGAGTTGTGGAATGCAGCTAGGAAGTGTCCCATGGACATTTTTAGTTGGATTTTTATTCAAATGGATCATCAGGCTGCCCATCCACTGAGGAAGATGAAGAGGGAGAACTGGACAAGGAAGAAAAGGAGGGAGATGGAGCTGATACAGGAAGAAGGAAATAAAAATTCAAGGGAAACAAATTTTTACTGGTTATTCTTAAGCAAATACTCCAAGCTTAATGTAAAATAAACGAGATGTAGGGAGATTGCAGCATAAATTGGGGAACAATCATTGTTAAAGCACTTATCAAACAATTAATGATCACAAGCCCAAGAGTCCCCTGTTCCACTGGCAGATTGTCAACTGAAATCCAATTAGCTCAATGTTGAGGTTGGATTTTTCGGATTTTTCTGAAGTTAAAGACTGGTAAGAATTCCAGTTAAGCACGTGGTGGTTCCAGTCCTAATTGTTTTGTTTCAATTGGGAACTGGGGAGTGTGAGGGAAGGGCTGCACCCCTTATTTTGTTGACACTAAATAATAACTTTGCTTGTGGCCATAACTGAATCTGCAAATGCTGATGTCCTGTGTCGCGGACATCTTTTCCCTGAAAATCCTTTCTTTAGGATTTTTCCTCCTGAGAAGCTGAGAGGCCTCAGAGACAGAATGTAAGCATTGGTTATCTGCTGCTGTGGAATGCAACAGGTCCACCTGGGATTGGCCCCTCTTGGATGTTTATAATCAATGGCCAAACAAGCACCGAGCTGTCTCGGACAGAGTCTGAGAGAGCTGCCTTTGTTATCATCCTTTTCTTTTCTATTCTTAGCTTAGTTAGCTTCTGAGAAAAGCTGCCCTTCTTTTTTCTTTTTAGTATAGGGATAATGTAATATATATATATATATCATAAAATAATAAATCAAGCCTTCTGAACGTGGAGTCAACACTCTCGTCTCTTCCCTCATCCAAGAACCCCTGTGACCACGGTCACAGTCCTGCTCTCCTGGTTTATTTTTAATCATCCTTTCAGTCTTTCTTACAGTTATAATAATATTTAAATACCTAATCTGAATCCCAAAGATTACTTATATTGCCTGCTTTTAAAAATGCAGTTTACAATATATTACCTCGCACTTTTTGGATTAAAAAAATACTCACTGTATTGCATCTGCTAAGTGTCAATAGAACAACTTCAGAGTTCAGATGATCTTGAAGGCCCCTTCCAACCCAAACCATTCCATGATTCTATGATTTTATGATTTATTAGCAACAGATAATGTATAAACTCCGTATGGAGAGTGGTGCCAGATGTGGGAGATAAAAAGGAATTGCTGGTGGCCACCTGCTTTAATGCACATTTCAGCTCTGCTCTGGTGGTTGATGGCATGAAGAGTTCATGGAATCCATTCAGAGTCAGCAGAGCATGTCAGGTTAGCAGGGAGTGATGCTTGTGGAATGCTGCAGAATCCATCTGTTGGAAAGACAGAACCATCACCTCCTGCCAAGCTTTTGAGCATCAGCTGTGAGTGGATATTTGGGTTTTTCTTGTGGTAGGGAAGCACCCGAGAGCTTTTGAGTGTGAAGGTGTTGGAAATTCAGGGCAGTGCTGGGACTGCTGCTGCTTTGCCTGGCTTTAATGCCTGTTCTGATCTTAATATTTCTGTCTTTATATCAGCATTGTGCTGCCACTCAGTTTAGACTGAGAGTCATAAAATTACACAATTATTAAATTACAGAATGGTTTGGGATAGATGGGACCTTAAAGCCCATCCAGTGCCACCCCTGCCATGGGCAGGGGCACCTTCCACTGTCCCAGGCTGCTCCAGCCTGGCCTTGAACACTTCCAGGGATGGGACAAATTTGGTTTTTAATTTCTATTCTAGACAAAGTTTGAAAATTGAAGTTTGAAAAGTTCGCAAATCAGCTTTTCGGGGATAACAAAACAGACATTTTCTATTTGCATTATATTTATTTCTATTCCCAGTATTTTCCTCACACATTTCCAATTTTTCCTGCAATCAGTAATTTTTATTTCCTTTCTTGTTGTTTTTAGTTATTTGGGGTTTTTTTTGGTTTGATTTCATGTTTGAGATGGATAAATATAACCTCTTGTTGCTACAGCTTACTTAATTAGTACAAATTATTAAAACTAGAAATTGCAGAACTTAAATCTTTCCACAGAAAACTAAATATTTTCTTGTTGAAATAATCCTGATAGTGGCTTCCTGATTGGTAAAAACCAATAAATTAGAAGAAATCAATCTTATTTCAATTATAAACTCAAATATTGGCTTTCTTTATACTAGAAAAAAAACCTTTTTCTCAGCTATGGGTTGCAGAAATAGCAATTTATGGGGTTTTCCCCCCTTGTATTTTATACAGAAATAGGAGTAGCCAAGAAGAGGTACAGAAATGCCTTTTTGGGGTGTCTGCAAGAAGAGCTGTAAAATATTGCACACTTAGTGCTGATTGACTCTGCAGAAACCAGAGAGTAAAAGGAGCAGAGAAGCCATTGACTCTGCAGAGCTTTAGTCCAGTTTTGGGGAGGAGGATAGAAGGAAAAGGGAAGAATATGGGAGAAAAATTGGCATTTTCTTACTTTACAGAGTCTAGGTCGATCACTAATGTTGAAATCTGAAATGCAGGGAACTCTCAGAACTTTGGGCCTGGAAGCCAAAGCTTAGAATGAAACCCAGGATTTGATCTGAGACCTTGGGAAAGGCTCCCAAACTGAGGGGCTGGAAGGGAGAATGGGGATTTGTAAAATCCAACAATCCAGTTTAAAACAGAGACACGTTAAGCTAAGTAAAGGAATGTTTAGAGTTTTAGAGTTTAAGATATAGAAAAAATAAAAGTAGTTACAGAGGTTGATGCCTTGTGCAGGCTGCCCCAGAGCAGAGGCTGGGCAGAGCTCCAGAATAAAGCAGGGATTGATTCAAAGCATCTCCTCCATGGATGCACCTTGGGCAGCACCAGAGCCCAGCCAGGGCTGCACCCAAGATGAACCAAAATGGCCCCAAAATGCACGGCCGGGCACGGGCTCTGTCCCTGGGATCAGTTCTGCTCCATTTGCATCTTGCAGTTCATTGTCCCATCCCAGCTTTAGCCCCTGCAGTCCCACCCTGCTTGTTTTTCTCTCTCCAGCCCACGGGGTTTGTGCTCTGGGGCTGAGATTTGGATCATTTGTCCTTGGTGCCCAGCTGGAGCAGGAATTGTTTTGTCTCCCTGCTCTGTGCACAGAGCTCAGCATCCCAGAATATGAACCCAGACCCACACACTGAAGCAGCACAGAACCTGAAAAATAGAAAAGCTCAAACCTGAGGCATCAAGGTAAACAAGGAGTTCAGAGTGCAGCACTGTAGGTCTGTGTGTCAGAACATGATTGGCTAAGAAAGCTCACACTGTAACATGGGTTCCATAAAACAAAATATTTAAGAATTGGGTCAAAAACATAAATATCCTTGTTGGCAGTGTTTTATTGCTTAATAATCCTTCAAAGGTCTTGTAACTGAGGGTCTTGGGACCTTCTGAACCATACGGTAACAATGTGAGCTGAACTTACCCTTCCTGCCTGTGTAGGAGATAAGAAAGATAAACCACATCATCAAAAAAAAATCAGAAATCCCATCTCCAGTTCCTTCCAGAACTCCCCACAAGTGAATTATCACACACCAGGCAGATCCTTTTCCACTCAGGATGCCTGCAGGTTCTTCCTCAGACTCCTCTGGTTTTTATTCCAACATGGCATGGACAGGGAATGTTCAGTAGGAGAGTTTGGGAGCGCAGGTAATTGGAATATTAGGATCCTACTCAATATTCTGTTACTCATCTAATGCACTGCTTGGAGAGTTCTGCACTCAGTGGTCATCAGGACAGAAAATTATTCATTGATGAATTATCTTTCATTAGTAATTGGGGAATAACTGGATAGAAACTGGAGCCCTTTCCCTGGGAGGAAAAAGGGAATATTCTCCAGTTGGCTGGGGCTGTAGCAGGGGATGTTGATGACAACAGGATTATATTGGTTTTGAGGGAAAATGGGAATTTGCTGTGAGTCCTGAGCTTAATAAACTGTTGTGTGCCAACAGCAGAGGTTAAGAGGAGTGAAAAAGTTGTGTTTTGATGCTTTGCCAAGCTAAGCAGTGAAATATTGTGAGCATGAACCAAGTGAGATGGAATGTGTGGGATTTGGAACCCAAAATCCCAGAGAGTGAGTGACAGTTCCTAAGGGCTGCAGGGTATATGGCTTCCTTCCTTCCTTCCTTCCTTCCTTCCTTCCTTCCTTCCTTCCTTCCTTCCTTCCTTCCTTCCTTCCTTCCTTCCTTCCTTCCTTCCTTCCTTCCTTCCTTCCTTCCTTCCTTCCTTCCTTCCTTCCTTCCTTCCTTCCTTCCTTCCTTCCTTCCTTCCTTCCTTCCTTCCTTCCTTCCTTCCTTCCTTCCTTCCTTCCTTCCTTCCTTCCTTCCTTCCTTCCTTCCTTCCTTCCTTCCTTCCTTCCTTCCTTCCTTCCTTCCTTCCTTCCTTCCTTCCTTCCTTCCTTCCTTCCTTCCTTCCTTCCTTCCTTCCTTCCTTCCTTCCTTCCTTCCTTCCTTCCTTCCTTCCTTCCTTCCTTCCTTCCTTCCTTCCTTCCTTCCTTCCTTCCTTCCTTCCTTCCTTCCTTCCTTCCTTCCTTCCTTCCTTCCTTCCTTCCTTCCTTCCTTCCTTCCTCCCTCCCTCCCTCCCTCCCTCCCTCCCTCCCTCCCTCCCTCCCTCCCTCCCTCCCTCCCTCCCTCCCTCCCTCCCTCCCTCCCTTCCTCCCTTCCTCCCTTCCTCCCTTCCTCCCTTCCTCCCTTCCTCCTTCCCTCCCCTCCCCTCCCCTCCCCTCTCTTTACCCATGGCTCATAAACTCTGGTAACCTAAGATTTTCCAAAATTTTGGATGTAAATTTTCCATTAATTTCATTTATTTCTTCTATTTTAGTTTGTTTATATGTTCTCTAACTCGTGTCAGGAAGGCTTTCTACAAAGAGTGCTTATAGCTTTTTTAAAATTAAAATCCTCGTTTTCCATCATTCTTACAGTGTTTTAAGCACACACTTCATCCAGTTCTTTACAAAAGTACCTGCAAATGGTGTTAAAAAAAGAAATGTGAACGTGGGGGTTGCATTCACTGGATCCAGAACCAAGATCTCTTTGTTACTTGGCTACATCTGCATTTATCTCATACCCAGCAAAACCTTCTTGGAAATGGGGACTATTTTTTTTTTTAAAGGGATGGTTACTATACAAGGAAAGCCTAAGCTAAATTTAGATTACAAAGTATTAGCTCAGAGATGAGCAAAATATACAAAAAAACAACACCAAGAGTCCAACTGTGCTGTCGTTCCTTTTGCGTTTTTCTTCTGCTGTGAGATGATTCAGATGAGTTTTTTATTCCTGTGTTTATCTGATGGATGCTGGCATGGGAGGCTTTGGTTGGAGATAAAATGGGGGTGGTTTTGTGTCCCACAGTGCCCCAGGCTCCCTGCTGGGGGCTGACAGAGGAGATTCCAGGCAGTTCTGTGGAGCAGCCTGCTGGGAATGCTCATCCATCCTGGCTGGCTGTCACCTCCAGCACAGGGCTGGGGACACAGCTGAGCTGCTCTCCAGAAAACCAGGGTGTTTTCTTCCTCTAGTTAACAAAATTAAACACCAATTTTTTTTAAAAAAATCAAGTTTTGGCTGTCTGTACAAGCTACGACTACATAGTTATTAAAAAGCTTCATTAAGGTCGTGGATTATGGAATATCCTTTTTTTTTTTTTTAAATCACAGAAAAATTGTTTTGTTTTTAACCTGTCATGTACTCCAGTCTCTCTGAAGGTCTTTTTTAGCTGTGGGATATTAAGGTCACCCAGGGAAGGTGCTGTGAGGCTGAAGGTTTTGCCTTTTCTGTGTTTGCAGTTTTATGTGCTCTGGTAGAGCTGGGGTGCCTGGTTCTGCTTTTCAGGTTTCAAAACACATTCACCATCTCTCCATCTCCATCCAGTGCCTCATCCCACCTCATTCCAAGAGGAATCTGATCCCTAGGTGTGGTTTTCCCTCAGTGGGGTGTGTGCATGTCTTGGTTTGAAGAGACAGGTGTGTGCGAAGGAAGGCCGGAACCTCCTTGAAATGGAAAATGCAAACCCCCTCCCTCTGAATTGTTATTAATTTGAAATTAAGGGGCTCTCAGGCAGAGATATGGGAATAGGAATAACAGTTCTTTATTAAGGAAAAATAAAATAAGAATGCAGAAATACAGAACAACACTGACAGAGTGAGAATAGGAGCTGACACGCTGTGGGTCAGGGTGTTGGCAGCAGAGCTTCAAGGTTGCAGATAGAAAGAACTTCTACAAGTTTTACACTTTCATCTCTGTTATACTGAATTTATTTTTAATCATTTCACCTGGGAACCACTACTGATAGTAGAAGGTGCTGTTTGGTGTTTATTTCCTAAGATGTGTTTTCTTTTAAAAATTTTTCTTTTAATCCATCGATTCCATGGGGGCTCAGCCCTCCTGCAGTGCCAGCTGTGGCTCTGCTGGAGCAGGGATCCTGCACAAGGGGGGAGTTTTCCTCTGCAGCTCCAGGGCTGCTGCAGATGGGCCTGGGCTCCCTCTGGCCATGCAGGGCAGCAGAAGCTGCTCCTCTGGCAGTGCACTGGGCAAAGGCTGCTGGGCTGTCCCAGCACCTCAGATTGGATCCAGGTAGGAATGCTTGGCTCCTCCCCTGGGCAATGCAGCATCTCCCCATGGGATGCTGGGATTGGATCAGCCCTGCAGGGACACTCAGTGGCCATGGACAGCAGAGATCTCCTGCAGGGAGGATTGGCTGTGGGAGAGAGAAAGAAAAAACTGCCCCATGGACAGCAGAGAACTGCCCCAGCTCTGACAGATGGGGACAGAACACACAGCCCCTGTTACATCTGTAACCCAGGACACCTCCCTGGGGTTTGGGGCTGCCTGGCTCGGTTCAAGTGCTGCTTCCTGAGGGAGCTTCCTTGGCTGCTTTTGGCAGCTGTGAGAAACCAGCTTCACTCTTTAAAACTTCTGAGGATTTGCTAAAAAGAGCTGAAAGGGACAATAGTCAGCACTGGGTGTGTAGCATTAGTTAGAGGCACACAGTTAATTATAACAATGTTTTTACTATAGTTTTTTATTGCATTGGTCAGATACATATTTCTGAAGATTATACAAATTCAAACATTCTTTTTCAATTTGTTTACATGTTCTGGGAATTCTTTAGCATAGTTCGATTCTTGACTCGTGTAGAAATTGTGAATTTTTAAAATTTTTTTTATTTTTACAACAATTTTTTGGTTTTGTGATTTTACTAGTTGATAGTTATTGATCACATCTCTTTTTATTCATACAGATTGCATTAGTTATTTTGTAAATATGTTAGGGTTGTTTTTATTGTCAGTTAGTTACAAAAACAGAAACATTAGTTATTATTTTACAGTTGCAGCTACTTCTGCAAAAGTTAAATGTACAAAACATATTTGAATATTGGCCAAAGCCATAATATATTTATCCCATTGTCCACAAACTAAAACATCATATATAAATGATGTTCTGAAAATACAAGTTACACAGTGGCCAGAGCACTGGCCACAAAAGTGTCCAAATTATACTGTATGAAAAGCTGTTAAAAGTGATTACAAACTGTACAATATCAAAATTATTGTGATTAATAATTTGTAAAAATTAATCTCTAATAGTGAATCAATGACTCAGTTATTTATCAGAGTAGGGATGCAACATTTCCTTCCCAGGCTCTGCTGCTCCTGGCAGACAATTGAAAGGTTGATGTGTGACAACTCTTGTTTATTTAATATGACTTAAACAGTGTCCTTTTTTAGGAATCAATGTCACATGTCAGGGCCACCATTTTGAAGCACTTTCCATAATAAAAAAATTAAAAAAAATTTCCAAGGGAGCCACCAGTTTGATTCTCTGGGAAAAGCAGAACAGAACAGAAAATCTTTGTAATGTCAGGTACAGCCAGGTGCCTTTTTGTGGCTAAACACACAGAACTGATGGTGCTGAGTTCTGTCTGAGCAGATTCTGAGAATTTCAGCTGCTCTGCCGTAGGACAAGGTCAGACATTTCAAATTAAAACTGTTTTTATCCTCTTGAATGAACTGTATTGCTCAGGAAAAGCTGATTTTTGTTTGGGATGCTGCAGATCCTTCCCCAGTGGAGACTCCTGGGTTGTATTTTCACCTCAGTTGTTTGAGCAGTCACAGGTTGGATGTGGTGACCCTGCAGAGGTTTTTCCCAGCTCTCATGACCCCAGGATTCTGTCTTTGCACGACCTTTTGAATTTGAGTGCCTGCCTGGGAGGCACCTGATGGTTCAGAGAATTTCAGTGCTTTGATTTCAGGCAGCCTCAGCAGGAGTGGAGCTTCCAGCTGAGGTGAGCTCAGTCTTGTTCTCACATGGGTTTGTGCAGGGAAATTTGAACTGAATTGGAACAGCTGAGAGTGGAGGACTCTGTGTCCTACAGGGACAGGAGAATGAGGGGGAAGAGCCTCATCTTCTTTTTCCCTTTTCTTCCATCATCCCCAAGTGTCTGTGATTTTTCAAGCACTCCAGTTGTAGCTGCTGTTTGTCTCTCCCATGTCTGTGAGGTGGTGCAGAGCTTTGAAGACAAGAGCACACAGCCTCGAGCTGCACCAAGGGAAATCCAGGCTGGAGAGCAGGGAAAAGGTTTTTCCAGCAAGGGTGAGAAAGTTCTGGAATGGCTGCCCGGGGAGGTGGTGGAGTCCCCATGCCTGGGTGTGTTTAACAAAGCCTGGATGTGGCACTGGGTGCCAGGGTTCAGTTGAGGGGTTGGGACTGGGCTGGACTCCATGGCCTTGAAGGTCTCTTCCAACCCAGGGATTCTGGGATTCTGTGATATTGGAGAAGAAGAGGTGAGGACACCTCAGAGCAGCTTTCCAGGGTCTGAAGAGGCTCCAGGGCAGCTGGAGAGGGACACTTCATCAGAACTGCAGGGACAGCACCCAGGGAATGGCTGCCAGTGCCAGAGGGCAGGGCTGGGTGGGATCTTGGCAATGAGGAATTGTTCCCTGGCAGGGTGGGCAGGGCTGGGATGGAATTCCACCCCTGGATCCCTGGCAGTGCCCAAGGCCAGGCTGGACACTGGGGACAGTGGGAGGTGTCCCTGCCATGGCAGGGGTGGCACTGGGTGGGCTTTAAGTCCTTTCCAAACCATCCTGTGCTTCTAAATCCCAGTAGGAATTTGCCTTACTTGCATTAGTTCCAGCTAACTCCTCATTGTGAAGTTTTATTCAAGAAGCTGCCACTCTCACAACCATGTAATTACCAGAGGAGCAGAGCTGTCCAGATGATTTCTTTGACTTGGATTGGAGCCACGCTGTTTTCAAATGGTAAAAATAATAAAAGTCAGTGGCATTTTCACTCCATGTCTCAGTAAGCTGCATGAAAACTGGTGCCTGTGTGGGTGACAGCCCTGGACAACTTCATTTAAAAATTCAGGCATTTATTTCAAGAATTTGAGGCAGAGCAAATCTGTGTTATGGCTTTCTGATGAACCCTCTGATTTAAATCTGTTGATTTAGTTCCTATTAGATGAGTGCTGATGCAAATGGTGCCTTGCTGAGAGGAGAGAAGGGGGGAAAAAACATCCATGTGTAGAACAGCAAGAGAAGAGCAAATAAAAAGATTCCTCATCAAAAATGCCCACATGGGGGAATAATTTATCTGCCTGGTCAGTTCTGCCAAGGATATATTCCTGTCTCATCTTTAAGCATAGTTTTCCTCAAATGGAACCTAACAGTGCATTAATTATAACATTAAATGTTCAATCAGCCTTCCTCAGAACTGGGGGCTGAATGTGTGTGGAGATGGAGAAGGGGAAACAATCCCTCAGTTTCCCTGGGTTAGGTCCTGGTTTAACTTTGTGAATCCCACTTAGGAATGCAGTTCCCAGCTGCAGAAGATAGGAGTGGAGTAGCAGAGCCCAAAAGATGGAAGGTTTGAACTGGGCAAAGTGGTGGTGTGTCCTCAGTGGTGTTTGTACAACACTTGTGAAAACAAGAGGTTACACGGATATTTGAGTTTTCAAAGGTCTGCTGCAGTCTCTCTTAGAATTTAATGTTTTCTGATCCAAATTGGTGTGTGATATCTTGTTTCAGGAGTGACACAGAGAATGGAAATGGCAGAAATGTGGATTTGTCACATAAGCAGTCATGGCTCTCTCTTGTTTCTTCCTTGGTAAACCCAGCCCTGCCAGATGATTTTTGGGCTGTGGAAATGGTTCCAAAACAAACCCTCTCTGTAGTTACATTATCCTTCAGTGCAAGGAACATGTTTGGCCTCCTTACTGCTGACATCTGCCAAGTATTTCTTCACCAAGTGCTTAGTGTAATTTGCAGTGAGCTGCTGAATACTTAATGGCCTTTGTAGAACTTCATCTTTTATGTCCTCCTAGGCTTGGAGCAAATCCTTTCATCATCAGAGTTACCTTTGTGCTGCTTTTTGGTTTTTTGTTGTTTTTTTTTTTTTTTTCTGGGGAGATCCTTGCATTTCCCACACCCAGTTTCTCTGGGATTTCTGGGATTTGATTTGGAAGTAAATGCCTTTTTTTTTTTAAATTGTTTTTAATTAACTGGTACTGAGTAATATCCAAAGAATATAAGTGATGTAAGGAAGGGACACGTTTTTCATTTAACTCCTAATAAAATGTAAGGACTTCTCCTCCTTTGGCATCCTGATTTAAGCTGCATAAGTGAAGTGGAATCAGGATTTAAATGGGAAATTTTAAAAGCTGGTGGAAGTGGTAATGATAGTTTTACTTTTCTCCTAAGTCCTTACGTGTAGGTGCTCCTAGTTCTGTTTTCATGATGAAATATTACTCCTTTCCCTCTCTTCTCACTTCCTCAGGCAAGAAAAATACCCAGATCAGTGCAGTAAAAGCAGGTCAGAGCAGTAAAATCAGTTTTGTGCCATAAAGGGCCTGAATTCTGAGGGGAAGGTTGGAGATGGGGTAATTTCTGTCACCAATCTTTTCTCTTTCTGGGTCTGAATGGACCTGGAGTCTCTGGAATTGCCACAATGGAGATGTAGGTTTTTAAAAACAAAGAATAATGCTAATTCTACTACCTGTTCAATCTCAATTAATGATATCCTGCTCAGCTAAGTTGAACTCAAAGATAAAACCCAAAAAAATCAGGAAGTTTCATTTACAGCTTATCCATGATAATCTCAGACTCCTCAGCCCTACAAAATGAAATCACCAACCTCCTTTACAGGAAATACAGAAATCCACAGTCCAGTCAGGCTCTTCCAGTCGCTGGCTGAAGGAGAAATGGCTTGGAAAAGCTGTCATAAAGTCATTGAAAATATCCTTTTTAGTGGGGGAGAAGATGGACAGGGTGGTAAGGTTTTAAAGCAGGCAATGTTGGGCCAGGCTGGGTGAGGCCAGGTCGTTATTGATGGGATGTTGTGTGCAAGCTCTGGTGTTTGCTTTCAGATTTAGCTGTTGTTTGGCCAAGGAGGACTCATATTCCTTATTCAGATCTGCAGGAACAGAGCTTCAAGGTCACTCTTAGAAAGAACTTCTTACAACTTTTGCACTTTCATCTCTGTTATACCAAATGTATTTTTAATAATTTCATCTGGGAACCACTACTGACAGTAGCAGGTGCTGTTCAGTGTTTATTTCCTAAGATGTGTTTTCTTTAAAATTTGCAGCAAATTCCTTAAAGTAGAATTTTTCCACATTTGGTGCGAGCCACAATATTCTGAAGCTTTTAATTGCTGCAGAATCATCAATTTTCTTGTAGTGAATTCTAAAAGGTAGTGATAGATTCAGAAATTAGTGATTCTTAAAATGCTCATAAATATTTTTTTCCACAATCATTAATTTTCATTTTGTATAGATCAGCATTTGCCATCACATGTATGAAGTTTATGGTAGAGATGAAGGCTGGGATTTTAAGCCTGTGATTTTTTCCACATCAGAGCATTTTTCCTTCTGCTTTTCATAAATACACGTTCTGTATGTCAGAATCTCTCAGGCTTGTGTTACAAAGAGTTTTTTCCCTGTTTAACTGGTACAGTTCCAGGTGGGACACAGGTTCTTGGGAATGCAGAGGAAGTGGTTCAGGAATCTCTTGAGCTGCAGGTTGCTCATGGTTGGGCCCTTGCACAGAGGGGCAGGTCTGGTTTAATACAGATATGATAAAATCAGGGAATGCTTTGGGCTGGAAGAGACCTCAGAGGACCCATCAGAATCATTGAATAAACCCCAGAGTGCTTTGGGTTGGAAGGAACTCCAAGATGATCCCATTCCAACCCCAGCACCTCCCACTGTCCCAGGTTGCTCCAAGCCTGGCCTTGGACACCTCCAGGGATGGAGCATCCACCCTGCTTTATTCAAGCTGTGACTCAAGACACCAATTTCCCTGCATCTCTTCCAGTGGAAGCAGTGCTGAAAACCCCAGCTCAGGTTGGTATTCCTGATTATTGGAATGCTGATTAAAATCTGCAACAGAAGCTTGGCAGGTCCTGAGTGCAGCTGCTGGGTCCAGCGTCAGGGGAAATTCTCTGGAGCAGTTCCTCAGAAAATTGTTCCTGTGTGGTTCCAGTTGGAGGAAGCCTGGCAGAGAGGGATTTAAACTGACAAAGGGCAGGGCTGGGGGGGATATTGGGCAGGAATTGTTCCCTGGGAGGGGTTGGGATGGAATTCCCAGAGCAGCTGGGGCTGCCCCTGGATCCCTGGCAGTGCCCAAGGCCAGGCTGGACACTGGGGACAGTGGGAGGTGTCCCTGCCATGGCAGGGGTGGCACTGGGTGATCCCTAAAACCCCTCCCAACCCAAACCACTCTGGGATTCTGGGATTCTCTGGCTGCTTTTCTGTTTGAACCTGTGATTTCTTCTCCCCTCTGAGCACTTTTCCCATCCTTTGCCCAATCCTCACACCAGGCAAACCTCGTGCCATGGCTGTTGTGGTTTTGGCCCATCCCATTCCTGGCCTGGTGCATTGTCCTGTGAACTTGGAAAAATCCCTTGGAGACCTGGATTTTGCCTCAGTCCCTCTCCCTTTGGCAGTGCCAGGACCCAGGGAATGGCTCCCAGTGCCAGAGGGCAGGGCTGGATGGGATCTTGGGAAAAAATCCTTCCCTGGGAGGGTGGGGATGCCCCTGGATCCCTGGCAGTGCCCAAGGCCAGGCTGGAGCACTCTGGGACAGTGGGAGGTGTCCCTGCCATGGCAGGGGTGGCACTGGGGGAGTTTCAGGATATTCCTGTGCTGGGAGGAAAGGCTGGCACAGCTGGGATTGTTCACCTGCACAGGAGAAGCTTTGGGCTGAGCTCAGGGTGGCCTTGCAGGGCCTGCAGGAGCCCCAGGAAAGCTGCAGAGAGACAATTTCCAGGGGATGCAGGGACAGCACCCAGGGAATGGCTTCACACTGAAACATTACAGGTTCAGATCAGATATTAGGAAGGAATTGTTCCCTGGCAAGGTGGGGAGAGGCTGGGATGGAATTCCCAGAGCAGCTGTGGCTGCCCCTGGATCCCTGGCAGTGCCCAAGGCCAGGCTGGACCCTGGGGCTGGAGCAGCCTGGGACAGTGGGAGGTGTCCCTGCCATGGCACTGGATGGGCTTTGAGGTCCCTTCCAGCCCAAAGCATTCCATGATTTCCAGTGTTTCAGCCCTGCTGAACATCTGTGTTTTGTTCTGACACTTGAAAGAATAATTTTCCTCTCATAACCGTGCGTTGTAATCAAAACTCATTTTTCTTTGGTTCAACAACTGAAGATTTCCTATCAAGATCCATAATTGGTGTTTAAAAGTAAAATCAATCATTTCTCTGTAATTGCCCAATTTCTAACCCTTCCTTTACCTCACAGAACCGTGGCAGTGTGCTGTAGGTAGAGAGGAAAAAGAGGAAGGAAAATGGGTTATTTGGTGAAGCACAAGGCATGCGATTGTTGTTTGTTGTTGTATGAAATCACAATCAAAATTGACACAAGTTGCTATTAAACTCTATTTCCTGTGTTAAAAAAAGTCAGTATTAGCTAAAAAGAAACCTGCAGCAGTAGATTTGCACATAGACCTTAATGAGCCCAATTGACCTTCTGTGCTGTATTTACAATTGCCTTCAAATTGTAAGCAGATGTTTGAAAAACTTTTGTTAATAGGTCCCTAACATCTGTTTCACCAGGGATATTGCCCACCAAAGCAGCTGTAATTAGTAGAGCACCTCGTGCAGGCATCTTTTTTTCTTACTGGTGCAGATGATCAGGTTTCTCCCTGGGGTATTAAAGCAAAATCTTATTGGCACTTTTGTTTTCATAAATTCTACAACATCTCTTTTGTGAGGGGGAAAGTTTTTCCACCGAAGGTAAGAGGTTTTTTTTTTTTCCCCTGTGAAGTCTTAAAAAAAAAAAAATAAAAAGCTTTGCAGAGCTGATACATCACCAAATAATATGAAATACTGAGTGCAGCTGAAGCTTTTGATGGGGTTTGTCCATTTGTGCTGCTCAGGTTCATGATAAAATGTGTGTTCCGAGTGGAAAAAAAGGCAAAAAGGAGGAAAATCTCAAACCCTGCTGCTGCTGCTGCAGGAAAAAAAAAAAAAACCCACCAAAAAAAGAAAATCCAGTGTCATTTGCCCATTAAAGTTCTTTTATAGGACATAGTTTCCATTTGTTGGGAACACAAAAACCTGTCTGCTTGCTGAGTTTACACAGCCCTGCTTGCAGGGGATTGTTCTGACAGGGGCTCAGGAGGGCTGCCAGCCTCCAGAGCTTTTCCTGTTAAACAAACCATTGTGCAGCTTGGGAGCTCTTCTCTGCCTCCTGCTTTCTAAAATGGAATATGGAAAATGCAACTGGAGCAGGGAGGCTCGGGCAGAGCCTCCAGTGAAGGAGAGGCCCAGTTTCCAAGTGGATTTCTCTGGAGAGAAGTGAGTGGCAGAGGAGCAGCCCCTGTTCCAGAGGGAGGAATCCTCTTGGGAATGTTCTGCTGGGTCCCAGAGCAGCCTCTCCAAAGCCCAGCAGCTTTCCACAATAATCCATTTTATGTCCTTTCACAGCTGGGCAGAGGAGCAGCCCCTGTTCCAGAGGGAGGAATCCTCTTGGGAATGTTGTGCTGGATCCCAGAGCAGCCTCTCCAAAGCCCAGCAGCTTTCCACAATAATCCATTTTATGTCCTTGCAAAGGCAGAGGAGCAGCCCCTGTTCCAGAGGGAGGAATCCTTTTGGGAATCTTCTGCTGGGTCCCAGAGCAGCCTCTACAATGCCCAGCAGCTTTCCACAATAATCCATTTTATGTCCTTGCAAAGGCAGAGGAGCAGCCCCTGTTCCAGAGGGAGGAATCCTCTTGGGAATGTTGTGCTGGATCCCAGAGCAGCCTCTCCAAAGCCCAGCAGCTTTCCACAATAATCCATTTTATGTCCTTGCAAAGGCAGAGGAGCAGCCCCTGTTCCAGAGGGAGGAATCCTTTTGGGAATGTTGTGCTGGATCAGAGCAGCCTCTCCAAAGCCCAGCAGCTTTCCACAGTCGCCCCTTTTGTGCCCTTTCAAAGCTGGGAGGTGACCACTGTGTCAGTTTGTGAAAATAAATGGATTTTAGCTCCATCCTTTGGACAGTGCCATAGGAATTGCTTCCAGAGGGAGGAATTTTAGGAAAAAAAGGGTCCTGATGATGCTGCAGTAAAACTGTGAAATAAATCTCTGTTATTCAGACATGTGCTGCCTGAAATGTTGAATTACTGCTTGGATTGATGTTATCAAACTCTGCAGAGCAAGAGTCTGACTCACATTTCAGGGAATCAGGGAATGGTTGGGGTTGGAAGGGAGCTTAAAAATCACCCAGAGCCACCCCAGCCATGGCAGGGACACCTCCCACTGTCCCAGGCTGCTCCAGCCCCAGTGTCCAACCTGGCCTTGGGCACTGCCAGGGATGCAGGGGCAGCCCCAGCTGCTCTGGGAATCCCATCCAGAACAGAAAACAGTCTGGGGTTGCCTTTTCCACCCAAGGGCCACCAATTTATCAGAGCCCTTCACTTTCCCACTTGGGTTTCTGGAATTAAAGGAACTTTTTGCATCTTCTCTTCCCTGAGGAGAAGATTTGCCTGTAGCAAATTAGGGTGAGAATTGAATAATGTGTTATTTATTCTCAAGGATGTTCTGCTGTGTGTTGTTTTTTATAGAAGTTCATTTTTCACAGAAACATTCTCCAAGTTGCTGCAATGACTGTGCAGATGAACCACTACTTCTATAAAAAACTCAAAAGTTTTTTAAGTCCCCTTTCCCTTCCAAGCCCAAAATACAAACCAGCTTATTTCCTATTTTTTTATGAAATCACGGGGGTAGGAATGAAACAGGTTTTCTCTAAAGATGCCAAAAAGAAATAGATTTGATTTATTGCAGGGGAGGCATTTTTTCATTACTTCTCTAGACAAATGTAAAAATACAGAATATCATTATGGAAAGCAGCTGATAGAGAGGCTCACTTTTTACTTCTTTAAGTCATTTCCAGTGTCTCTCCTTCCTAATTAAAATATCTTTTCAGAGGGGACAGCTTAGTACTCTCTATGGAAAATATGTGCAGCTCAGCTTTTAAACCAATTTTATTTTCATTGTTTCATTGGAAAAAGCTGCATTTTTTAACTTGCTGGGCTTTTCAGCCTTCTAGTTTGTACTGGGCAAATCTAAATTTAATCCAAATTGTCAAGTAAATCATGCTTATACCTCAAGTAAGACTGGAAATACTTCTGCTGTGAAAACTCCAAGGATTTTTTGAGAAGCCTTGAGTTCTGTGTGGTTTTGCAAAGTGCTGCTTTACTTTTAGTTGGAGCTTTTTCTGGGGGACAAATCCTCAGGAAATTCAGACTCGCTCCCAGGAATTATTGGGTTGATATTTTGAATTTGAAGTGAATCTGACACCTGTGAATTCATCATGGAATTCATTTGAAATGTCAGTTTTCTGTGAAGATCATCAGGTTTTAAAGCAGGGGACAGCACACAGAAATATCCTTTGGAATTCCACAAAGCTTTATCCAATGTTTCCTTGCTGGGTTTGCACAAAGCCATCGAGAGATGGAAACTTGGGCTGTGCTGATGCCAAAGGGAAACATTCACAGAGTAAATTCCTCTTTTCTTTGGGGTTTTTTTCTATTTTTTGCCTTTTTAAGGGAATTTATTTCTGATTATTAAACTCCTTTGATGAACACCATCAACAAGTGATCCCACTCTGAGGATTAGCCAAATTCTAACTCAGCAATTTCACGTTTTTTTAAAATACAAAACACTGTAAATGTCCTTTAGATCAAATAATTATCCATTCACCTTCTCCATTAATCCTGAAGGTTAATTAGATTTTTTTATAGTGAAGTTTTAATTTTTTTATATTACTCATAAATCATTTAGAATTATTGATGCTCTCAGACACCTCTTTGTACAGATGGGAAACAGTGAGAAAATCACTGTGAGCATCATGTAGGTCACTAAAAATCCTGCCAGGGTCATCATATTTTGTATTTTATATTTTATATTTTATATATATTTGTAAAATATAATTCTAACTATACAATATGTTTTATATATTTTATTTATTGTCCAATATATAAATATAGCAAATTATATAAATATTCATGTGCTTATTATCTATTTATACATTTATTTATAAAACTATATAATATATTATAGGTGTTATATTTTAATATTAAATTTTATATATTTATCTAGATTATTTTATACAAAATATATATATTTTGTATAAATATATATATTTATACAAATGTATATATAAATGTATATATATATATACATATATATATATACTTTAATTTTTATATATATATATATTTTAATGTACATATTTAAATATACTTCTTTTTCTTCACCTCTGGCTTCTCTGAGCACTGAAGAGGAATTTAATCTGTTTCATACTTTAAGGAAAAAAATTATTGAACGCAGGTTTGAGAGTTCTAAAATTATTTAGGGTGCAGGAATTATTTTAATGTTCAAAAATAAGGTTGTTGCCAGAAAAATTCCCAAAACTGGAACCTGCTAAATTTGAAATAATGTGACAAGGACAGATATTTTTTTTTTTTTAGATGAGATTGTTTACAGGTTTCCTTTACAGTAACAGTGTTATTGAAAATTCATATTTCCAATACCCAGTGGCAATGCTCAGCTCCCTGTGGCACAAAAAAAATCACAAAAATCTTGAATTATACACATAAAACTCTTTAGTTATACACATTAAATACTTTTAGTTGGGAATTTTGGCAATAAGGAGCAGCCAAACAAGGTTAGGCCGCATTTAAAGTTATTCCTGTTCTTATTTGTCTGCTATGAAAAGTTTTGATTATGAAAAATGTTGATAATGACTCTGATTTATTGAATTCCCATTGAAACCAAGTTGCCTTTGTGGATTTACAAATGCATCACATCAGCTGACATCAGCTCCTAACGTGAACTTTCTTTTCCTCCAGAGCCAAACATGAGCTTAAATGTTATTTTTAAAAGCTGGGAGATGGTGAACTACATCAAAAAGAGATACATTTACATTATGGCTTCAGACAGATCTGCTTTTTTAGGAGGTAATTAACTTTTTTAAAAAAATTTATATGCTGCTTTTTTTAGGGAAAAAAAAAGAGAAAATGGTGTAGAGGGACTGAGCAGCAATTTTGAGTGTAGGGAGCAGAAAGTCTCCCTGTCTGTCTGGAATTCCATGGTTGCACGGATGGAAAACAGCAGCATTCATTATGCACCTTGACAAAACGCCCCTGATTGCAGCTGACTCCCAGATTTCCCTCAAATTGCACTTTTGAGCTGAGCAAACAGCTCTGGCCAGGGGTAAAATCCCCAGCAGTGCTGCAGCTCTGACCTCGGCTGAGCTCCTCGGCCTGCGCTGCTCTCACACGGCCCAGCCCGGCCTGGCTGGGGAATGGGCAACATGAAAATGGCATTGGGGGAGATTTTGTTTGAGACCAAGAGTCAGGGGAAAGGGTTCAGCCCCAGTTTTTACCAGAAATCTTGGAGCTCCAAGATTTGGAGCTTGAAAACTTCCAGCTCCTCAAATTGCGCTGAAAATTGAACGTCCCATAAAGATTTTCTGCACGTCTTTAAAAATTAAATTTAGGGTTTTTTTAAAAGCAAAAAATTTAAATTTTTAGGTTTTTTTTAAGCCAAAAATTAAATTTAGGGGTTTTTTTAAAAGCCGAAAATTAATTTTTTTTTTTTTTTTTTAAGCCAAAAATTAAATTTGGGTTTTTTTTTTAAGTCAAAAATTGGTTAAATATTTGAGAAGTTGCTTGGAAGAATAATCCACTTTCCAAAACCAGATGGGGTTGACTCTGTGGCTTCCCTGAGTGCAGGTGGCTGCTGCAATATCCCAAAATTTTGGAAAACTTCAGCTGTGGATGGAATTAGAGCTGAATATTGTATTCATTTATGTCAGTTCCTATTAAGCTTTGCTGTTCAAACAGGTTTCTTTTCATGAGAAGAATGACAAAGGATCATTTTTCCATTTATTCCTGATTTTGAGGATCTCAAATATCATGACAGGGTTTTTTTTTTTAAACTGGATTTTCAGAGTGTGGGATCTGTTGTGTTCCAAGGCCTGTCAGTTCCATTATTTGGGGGTTTGTAGAAATGATTGCGTGGAAAAATCAAGTGCATGGAAAAATGAAGTGCATGGAAAAATCAAAATTTTCTCCCAAAACAAAAGAATTTAAATATTTCTCCATTTCTGTGTGGAGTAAACTGAGATTTTTAAATTTTCCTTGTATTAGTGCTGTTCTTTTAACTGCTTTCATTAAGATCATAATTTCATTATTTTTGAAGTGAAACCGTATCAAGTTTCATCAAAAAACTTTAAAATTGCAGGTAAAAATCAAAATCTGCTTCCTTTTAACTTAGCACAATTTTTAAACCTACACCTAGGAAAAAAAAAACCCTTAAATTATTCTTCATTAAATCTCCTTTTTTTTTAAAGAATTAAATCCAATATTTCACTCCCTGTTATTTCCATGCTGCAGTTGTTGTTAATTAGCAGCACTCACTGACACTTTCAGGTCTCACCTTCCACACCAAGGTTTGAGCTGAAGCTTTGCCCTATTTAAAGCTGTCAGTCAGGGGCAGGATTTATTATTTTTAACCAGTGGAGTTGTCTTGGTACAATTCCTAGAGTAAATAGACTGAAATAGGTGTGAGGATACATTTCCAGCAATTTTTCCTATTTCCCTTTCCTGTCTAGCAGTACAACTTGGGTGGACAGGCTCTTAGGGGGAAAAAAACCAGCCCAAAATTCAAAATCTTAAGAGGTTGTTGCCCTCTTCTGTGTTTTTATTTCCTTTAGTGTCAGGCCCATTTCTGTGACATCCATCCACCCATTTCTGTTGGGGGTTTTTTGGGGTTGAGAGTTTTTATTTATTTAAAAATAAGTGTTTATTGTGAAACTTGTGAAGTTTTGGTCTCCCTGTGACAGCGCAATCTGGAATGAGAGAATTTTCCATTGATACGACAGCTCTGAAATTTGTTTTTTGCTAAAAGCAGGATTTTCACCTCCTTCTATTTGTAGATGATGGAATACTTCAGTAAACAGGATTTACTCAATTAATCAGATTTACAGATTAGCTTATTGATCACAAGTATTTCGTGCTGAGGATCAATGCTAATGGACTTCAAATCTGTAATTGTTAATCCATTTCTGAATTAACATTGATGCTTGTTGCTATAATCCCTGCTCATTTGATTTTTGCCTTTTTTTTTTTTTGTGGAGTGCTGGAAAATTCTTTCTTATCCATTAAGGCATTTAAGGGAAGAAAAGGACAAATCCAGCCAATTAATTTTCTGGGTATAATTGAGGGTGCTCTTAGCTAAGGAGTGTTTGACATCATAGTTTTTAAATTTAGGTGAGGGTGTCTTGCATTGCATTTTATACAGAGAGATATAAAAGATATGGGAAAATGGTAAAATATCTCTTATTTAGGGCTGAATTTATTCCTGTTTGAATCATGGAGATCATATTGTCCTGATCACTGTAAGCCATTGCTGCAGTTCTAGAATGGGAATTATTCTCTCTCTTTGGATTTATTAAATGTACAAAATCAATCATTTTTGCAAAATTAACGGCAGAGACACAGGAAAGGTGAGTTGGAAACACTTTTGAGCTGCCTTGGCCATATAAACTAGAAATGGATGGTGCAGGAGCTTTGAGTGTCTGACAATTCAAGACACAATCTCACACTCCCAATAATTTTTCTGAGGGCAGGAAAATGAAATTTGAGGGGATCAAAACTTAGCCCAACAACATCACAAAACCCTAGTGCTGTCAGATCTATTTCAATTTCTATTTTCTTTTTTAATAAACTCTCTGAGCAACCATTTACATAGAGACTTTTCAAACTGCAACTCTAAAAGGGGATTATTCAGATGGCAGAGTCAAGCACTTGGGTTAATAGATCCCACATATGCCATTTATTGCATAGCTGTGTTTATTGCTTAAGGCACTAATTCCCTTAAGTGAAACACAGGATTTTTTAGAATTAAATAAAATAAATTATTTCTTTACCCGCTTTTAATGTGTTAAGCAGAAAATCTCCGGAGCAGACGAGCATCCAAGACGCAGCAAACGTTGCCATTGCTGTTGTTGCTGCTAAAAGCTGAGCCATAATTTAACTAACAGAGAGCAAACAGCAGGGTGAAGGCGATTTCTGCTGCGTTTTCCCAGGATTTCAGCAGGGGAATGGAATTTCTGTGGGGTCAGGGGAACAAACAGCAGCTGAGGTGGAGCTGGGGGTTCAGCCTGGAGGGGAGAGGGCTCCAGGGAGAGCTCGGAGCCCTTCAGGGCCTGCAGGGGCTCCAGGAGAGCTGAGGAGGGAATTTCCATGGAAATGGAGGGACTGTGGTGCCCTGAGAGGGAGCCTGGAACAGAGGCTGGGGGTGCTGCTTGCAGGGGTTTTAGGACGGGGAAAGAGATGAGAATCTGGATTCCGTGTTTCAGAAGGTATGTTTGTTATTTTGTGATACACATGATATTAAAAGAAAATTATATTAAAGAAAGAGGAATGATTTCATCAGAAAGCTTAAAAAAGTTAAAAAGGAATGGTAATAAAATCTTGTAACTAACTGGAGAGTTTAAAACAGTTAAGCTATAATTAACTATTAATTAAAAACTACTACATGAAAGGAATCAAAAATGCACTCGTTGCATTCCACAGCAGCAGATAATTATTGCTTACATTTTGTTTTTGAAACTTTTCAGTCTCTCAAGAGAAAAATCCTAATAAAAATATTTTTCAAAAAGTATGTCCGTGACAGAGGCTGGGCAGTGTTAAAGGAATAAAGCAGGGATTTATGAAAAGGCCTTTAAAGGATCCACCTTGGGCAGCACAAGACCCAGCTGGGGCTACACCCAAAATGAACCAAAGTGGTCACAAAATGGACCCAGGATGGACCCAAGATGGACCCTGGGTCAGGAGTTTTCTCACTCTTACAGGTTTTGGTCCATTTCCATATTGGGGTTAATTGTCCAGTTACTGCTCCAGGTTATGCAGCCCCATCCTCCCAGATTGCTCTCCTCAATTTGCTGCTGTTTGTGCTTTTTGGGCCTGGAAAAGGATTGTTTTGTGTGACTGAACTGTGAGGAGAGCTTGCTAACACTTCACACGAAGTTCAGAGTTATATACTAATACAAAATCTGGGAAACGTAAAAGCTAAAAATTCAGGCACCAACAGGATGAGAGGGACTGGTCTTAAACTGAAGGAGGGCTGGGATGGGATCTTGGCAATGAGGAATTGTTCCTTGGCAGGGTGGGCAGGGCTGGCATGGAATTCCATCCCTGGATCCCTGGCAGTGCCCAAGGCCAGGCTGGACACTGGGGACAGTGGGAGGTGTCCCTGCCATGGCAGGGCTGGCACTGGGTGATCTTTAAGGTCCCTCCCAACCCAACCCATTCCATGGTTCCCTCAGTGTTGTAACTCACTCTGGGTGTGCTGGAATGCACAGAGTCCATCCCTGCCCCTCAGTGTAGGAATTTCACAAGATCCCAAGCACTGGAGCCACTCACAACTAAAATCATGCTCATGCTTGGGTATTTCAGGGCACAGGAACAGCTCCAACATGGTTTATTATTATTATTGTATAACCAAGTGAATATCATAATTCTTTCTGTCTGGTGTTCTTCAGCTCAAATCTAATATCAAAGTATTACATCTAAATTCTCCTTTTAAGGGCCACAGCAAACACAGCGTGGGTGGACCTGCTCAGACTTTTATTCCAAGTAATTCCAAGACAGATGTTCAACAAGATCCAGAAAACGCTGCTTGATGGATTGAAAAGCATTTCTCTAAGTGGATTAAAAGACTACAAGAGTCAAGATGTTTCTATTTGTGCTTCACACAATTATTCTCTTTAAAGAGACTGTGTTAAAACTGTTACCATGGTGTCTGCATTCTAAGGTTACATGTTGACAAGCATGTCATTAAAAACCAGCAGACACCAGTGAGGATCTGCTCCTGATCACCCCAGTTAAGCTGGTTTGGAGGGATTGTTCTGCCCATGTGTTTAGCACATTCAATTCCTTATCTGCTTTAAACAACACTCATGAAAGGCTTTTTCCATGCAGCAGCATAAACCATATCAA
Source organism: Agelaius phoeniceus (assembly GCF_051311805.1). Lineage (NCBI taxonomy): Eukaryota > Metazoa > Chordata > Aves > Passeriformes > Icteridae > Agelaius > Agelaius phoeniceus. Next base: position 2,511,810 of record NC_135266.1, on the reverse strand, counting down.
AATGGTGTCAGGTTTTTACTGCTCGGCCATGTTGCTGTTTAATAAAACAAAAAATAAAACAAGCAGCTTTATCTGGTAACAGTTATCCAATTCATCAAGAGGCTGACACTTCACTGAATTAAATCCATCCTACAGCCCCAGCTCTTTCAGCACAGCAAAACCCTGTTTGGTTCAGCAGCCAATCCTTCAGAGCAGCAAAATCTCCAGTGGGATGATAGGGAATTTCTGGGATGGGGTTGGACCTGCCTGGGCAGGATGGGGCAGCAGAGATGATCCCTCTGTGTGGCAGCTGTGGGCTGGGGGATGTTCTGCACAGATCCTGTGCTTCTGTTCAGTATCAAAGTCCCACAGCCACGTGGGGATCCTTGGGAAGGTGCATTCCATTGGCAGGGATTGGTTTTGTTTCTCTCTGGAGGGTGGTTGGGTTTCTGTGGGAATGCACAGGCTCTCGTGTGCAGCTGGGAAAGGCAGCAGAGATTTGAGAACCTCGTGGAGTTCCAGAATTCCCAGTGCCAGGAGCTGCTCCTGGGTCAGGGCAATGCCAGCCAGGAAGGAGAATTCACTGGGAGCAGAAATGAGGGGAAGGGCTTGGGGATCTCGTGGGTGAAAAACTGGACAGGAGCCAACAGTGAGCGCTGGGAGTCCCAAAATCCATCAAAATCCTGGGCTGCATCCTGGGAGGGGAGAGCAGCAGGAAAGGGATTGGGATTGGGATTGGGATTGGGATTGGGATTGGGATTGGGATTGGGATTGTGCCCCTGTGCCCCTGTCTCAGGTGATTTCCCACCTGCAGAGCTGCCCCAGGCCTGGGCCCAGCCCAGGGAGGAGCTGGAGCTGCTGCAGAGAGCCCAGAGGAGGCTCCAGGATGGGCAGAGGGATGGAGCAGCTCTGCTGGGAGGAAAGGCTGGCACAGCTGGGATTGTTCACCTGCACAGGAGAAGCTTTGGGCTGAGCTTAGAGCCCCTTCCAGTGTCCAAAGGACGTTTAAAAAAGGAGGAAGAGGGACTTTTTGTATGGACAAAGAGTGACAGGACAAGGGGGGAATGGTTTTAAACTGCCAGAGGGCAGGGCTGGATGGGATCTTGGCAATGAGGAATTGTTCCCTGGCAGGGTGGGCAGGGCTGGGATGGAATTCCAGCCCTGGATCCCTGGCAGTGCCCAAGGCCAGGTTGGACACTGGGGACATTGGAGCAGCCTGGGACAGTGGGAGGTGTCCCTGCCATGGCAGGGGTGGCTCTGGATGGGCTTTAAAGCCTTTTCCAACCCAAGTCATTCTGGGATTCTGTGAAATCAGGGACATTTTTGCCTGGCATGGCATAAGCCAAGTGACAGCTGCTGTAATTGGGACCTTGCTTTTACCAAATAACCCTTAAAGCTCAATAACCCTCCCTGGCATGGGCTGACCCCTCCTCCCCAGTAACAGAGGCACTTTATTTCCTGTAAGTGGCTTATCTTCATAACCTGATAATAATTGATATTCCAGGATGGGAAAGTGAGTGCAAAATGACAGGCAATGCCAAAAGATGAGTCTTGAAAATTATGAGCCCATTATCATCTAGAGACTTTTTGAAATACAGGCTTGAATATCCCTGAAATAGCAGAAGGGTGAGAAAAGGAAATTATGTTGGCTGTCTATATCTATGTGTATATATATTGTGCATATATATTTTTGTTTGGTTGTGTATAACATTGCCTGGAAATCCTATTCCATAAAAGATCAGAGTCTTTGGTATATCTGTGATTTTTCTGGGGTGTGTTATTGAGGGCAGTACCTCCTAGATCTGCTTTATCTTCTCAGTCAATGCAGTTTTTACTTCCTCAGTAGCAGCACAACCTTTTCATTCCTAATTCCATCCAGCTCTGAGAGTTAGCACTTGTATTAAAATTGCATGTAAAAATACAATGTATTTTTATACATTGTCAGTTTAGCACTGCCACGTTCCCTGCAGCAGGAAAATTCCCTTCAAATCTGATTTTTCAGTCCAGTTGTACAAAATCACCGATTTTTCTGCAGCACAGCCTTACTCTATAAATCCAGGAAAAAATGCACATTTTGTGTGTGGCTTTTGGGCTATGAGAGAAAAAGGCACTTTCCATGAGCTCCCTTTTATCTCTAGTGCATGATGTAATTTCCATCTTATTAATACAAATGATTCAAAATACTGTTCCTCTTTCTACTTCTTTGCCTCTCCCTTAAAAAATCAAGTTCAGAATAAACAGTATTTTATTACAAGACATAATTTCTATTACTTTTTCTTTCTCTTTACTTCAGACTTTAGACTAAAAGGCTCCTAATTTTCAGTTATTATTTCTCACCTAATCTTTATTTCATTTTAGGAGTTCTTTTGTGGAGCTTCAGCGCTGCCTGAAGAAAACTTTTCCATATTTTCTTCTCTCAGGTTTTGTCAGCTTTTCTCACTGTACTCTTTCCCAATCACATCTCATAAAAGTTTTAGTTTCCAGCTCGGTATCTTTTATGGAAAAAAATTTATGTCAAAGATTTTGCAGAGCCAAATTCTTACCAATTTCCTTTTTTAGGGGTATTTTAAGGAAAGCTGATTTACAAATTAATTATATTTATTGTTCTGTCTACTTTTGATCAATAAAACCTTTTCAGAATCCTTCTGACAAAATATTAGGGCTAAGATCTGGAAATTCTGGAAGACTGAGACATGAAGTTTTTGCATAAATATGAATAAATCTATAAGAGCATAAAAAGTGCCAAAAAAATACCTACAGCACGAGGAGTGATGAGCTGGAGCCACAGGATTTTGTTTTATTTATTTATTATTTGTTTTATTGCCTTCACTGAGAATTCTTGAAGGTTCTGTAATAAAATGGTTTGGAACTAGCAGAATTTTTACTTTTATAACTTTTTGAAGTTGTAAAACAAATCAATAATTAATGTATGAATAATATGAGAAAGCCATTAATTCATTTTCTGGGTGGAAGGGAGTATTAAGAGCTGTTCTGCTGTAGGATTTTCAGAAAGCCAATCCTTAGTATTTAATTGCAACACTGAATCCTAAATCAACTATTTTTTTAATTTTTCACTTTTTATTTAGTTGTTTTTTTTTTTTTTAATGTTCTTTCTTGTTTTGGTAGCTGTTTCTCACGATTCAGTTATTTCAGTGAGCAGAGACTTTATCCCATTAAACTCAGGCCAGCTTGGGCCAGTCCATGGCATTGTGGAAACTGTGCTTGCTTCATTTCCTGGGATTTCAGAGCAGGAGCCATTTCACTGTCAACATTGCCATCTTCCTCTAGCTCCCTTTCTGAAAGGACTAAATGGCCATCACTTTTGTTGAGGGGGGAAAAAATGCATTAAAACACATTTTTTTTCCCCTTTCATCTCTAAGTAGGTCAGTTTGTGGCGGAAAGTAGAAAAATAGCGGAAAGTATTAGTTTGGATTTTCCATCTTCTCCTAAAGTATCTCCAGGATGGTGCTTGTGTGCTGATTGCAGGATTATATCACAAAAGCAGACCTGAGTGTGAGTGAGTTGTGTGAGGGCTCAGCAAAGTGCGGTGCCACAGATCCCTCCCTGCCTCCAGAGGGAATCGCCCGCCCGGAATCGCTGCCGGGATTTGTTCGCGCGGAGATGCCAAGGAGGCGCTTTAATGAGCAGAGTTCCCAAAAAACCAGCGAGGTGAGGGATGATCTCAGTCATAACATCTGTTTTGCCAGAGCTTGTTGGCCTAAGGAGGCGAATTCCGTTCCCTTCCCGAGTTTAGGGTGGCAGAGCTGCAGTGAAATCGCGGCGGGTCAGAATCGGCGCGCGCGAGGCACCGGGCCTGGGAGCTGAGGAGTTTGTGGGGATGGCCCTCAGCTCACCTGGTTTTCCCCAATTTATCCCATGCCAGATCCTGGAATGGCCCTCAGCTCACCTGGTTTGCCCCAATTTATCCCATCCCAGATCTTGCAATGGCCCTCAGCTCACCTGGTTTGCCCCAATTTATCCCATCCCAGATCTTGCAATGACCCTCAGCTCACCTGGTTTTCCTCAATTTATCCCATGCCAGATCTTGGAATGGCCCTCAGCTCACCTGGTTTGCCTCAATTATCCCATCCCAGATCCTGGAATGACCCTCAGCTCACCTGGTTTGCCTCAGTTTATCCCATCCCAGATCTTGCAATGACCCTCAGCTCACCTGGCTTTCCTCAATTTATCCCATCCCAGATCCTGGAATGGCCCTCAGCTCACCTGGTTTGCCTCAGTTTATCCCATCCCAGATCTTGCAATGACCCTCAGCTCACCTGGCTTTCCTCAATTTATCCCATCCCAGATCCTGGAATGGCCCTCAGCTCACCTGGTTTTCCTCAATTATCCCATGCCAGATCCTGGAATGACCCTCAGCTCACCTGGTTTTCCTCATGCCAGATCTTGCAATGACCCTCAGCTCACCTGGTTTTCCTCAATTTATCCCCTGCCACATCCTGGAATGGCACTCAGCTCACCTGGTTTTCCTCAATTATCCCATGCCAGATCCTGGAATGACCCTCAGCTCACCTGGTTTTCCTCAGTTTATCCAACCCTGCCAGATCTTGGCAGGGTACAAATGAACCAGGGATCTTGGAACTCTTCGCTGCTCACAGTGACCCCAGGATGTGTCACAAAGTCTCTTTTCCCAGCCCAGCAGTTGAAGAAGGAGTCAGAGCTCTTCAGTTCTCAGTCTCGAGGTTGTTCATTGTTCCTTAGCTATAAAATTCTTTCTCCTGTCCAGCCGAGGTCTGCTCAGCAAGGCAGTCCAGGCACTCTGCCTACCCCCAGGGCAGTGTTATCTTTTTATACTAAAAATTCCATATACAATATTTACAATTACTTCCCAATCCCTATCACCTATGTCAGACCGTGAGCTTCTACTCTAAACCAATCTTAAAGTGCCACCATCACAGCAGAAGATGGAGGCCAAGAAGAAGAAGGAGAAAGGCTGGACATGCCCAGATTCCTCCATCTTGCCTCCTGAACCCCCATTCTAAAAACCCCAAAAATCTATTTTTCCACCCCATGATAAATTCACTATCATTCTACTTAAACTTTCATGGCTTGTAATTCTTCATACAAGGTTGGTAATTGTTTTTTCCAAGGCTAAATCACAGGCACAGCGGTCTTGGGCTCTGTGCCAAGGTCTCTGAGCCCCCTGGGCAGGGGCTGGAGCCCTCCAGGGCAGCCAGAGGAATTTCCTGGGTTCCAACACAGGGACCTCTCATCCCACAAGATTCACTTCAGGGTCTGATAATCCAGGAATATTCTGCTTTTAGCCATGAGTTTTGTGATGTGGATTCTTTAATGAGGAGTGAGGGGCACGAATTTCGCTTTCCAAACTTTGAGGAGTAGAAAAAAATGAGAGAAAATAAGTTTTTAATACAGGGCCCTGAAGTGTTTTGTGCTTTTTTGTCGCGATTCCTGCTGAATCCTTGTGTTTTGGTGACACCACTGCACACTCTTTAACTTGCTTCTCTCATGTTTTACAAGCTGAAAACAGCAAAAAATTCTCAACCTCCAGAAAATTCTCAACTGCACACCTTTTAACCTGCTTCTGTCATATTTTACAAGCTGAAAACAGCAAAAAATTCTCAACCTACAGAGGGTGAAGGGTTTGCTTTTGGTTCTCCCAATCAAATTTCAACTTCAGTGACAGTAAACAAGTTTATCTTTTATTTTGGTATTCTTTTCATTTTGAAATGGATTCTTTTGTTTCACAAAGCTTAACACCATAATATAGTGCCACTGCCTTCTCATAATTACTGAGAGAATTTGTGTGGAGTGGACAATTTCTGTCTTCTCTTGGTCCCCATTTTCCTTTATTCTCTGTCTTCACTGATGAGTCAAGAGTCTGGTTTTGACCTTTGAGACTTTTGATGTGGCTGCATGCAGAACAGAATATGCCCAGATGGTATTTTGCCTCTTCAGAGGTTCCTTTGCTTAATTTTTGCTGATTTGGATACAAGATTCAATTGGAAATTTTGAAAGCTGAATGTCTGGATGATGGCACACAGATTGAACATGCGTTTGACATCACTGGAGTTTGTAAAACTCAGCATGGGTGTAGGAGCAGTGCCACATCCCCAGGTGGTAACTTGATCATTAATTTCTTTTTGGGAGTACAAGCAAGCATAATTGAATTTTGTATCACTGTAACAGGTCCTGAGTAAGTTTTGCGTGTAAATATTTGCTCCAAGGAGGCTCCACTGTCCTCTTTTTGCAACGTCATGGAAATGGATGATTTCTATTCACATTAATACAAGTTTTAATTTTATTTTTTGGGCATTTTTAAGAGCTTGAAAGAGGTAAAGCTGCGTGCAGGTGCCTCCAAAAAGATGTGCCGTCTTCCCCGAGCCCTTGCACTTTTAATGAACCATCTCATTGTCAGCCCTCAGCACCTCCCCGTGCGCCTTTTGGTGACGTGGCTGAGAATTTTAATGCAGCCGGGTTCTCATTCGGCACGGCCTGCGTGCCCCTCACGGGAGGGCCCTTAGAAATGGGATTAACTTCCAGAGGAATGCATTAGCCATGGCCCAGGAGTGGGCAAAGCTCTAACCAGCCTGATAGATTGCTCCAAATCCTCCTAAGCACCCCCTCCGTCCCTCCCTGGCCATTGACAGCTCCCATTGAGCGCCGGGCGGCCTCGGCGCGCTCAGGAGCGGGGCTGTTTTGTAGCAGCCCTGGGCTGATCTCAGATTCTCTCTCTGAAATTAATTCGACGCTGCTTTACATGTTAATCCTCGGGGGATTGATCTGGGGAAGGTCAGAGCGGTGCAGCCTCAGAAAAAGGGGAGAAAGGCTCCACTTAAAGCAGCTCATTTCAGTTCCCAGCCGTGGGCAGAGCTGCCTTTTCTTTGTGGCGCTGGGCCAGCTCGGACAGAATACATCAAATGCTGGCGTTTGATGGGATCTGCAAGGAAGTGCAGCTAATTAAATTTACCTTCATTAACCAATGGCAGCTTGCAAATGGCACAGCTCTGCTTTGGGAACCTGCAGGGTGGCAAAAAAAAAAAAAAAAAAAAAAAAAAAATCCCTGCCTGTCTTTATAGCACCGCCAGAGGAGTGAGAGCAGTCAGGAGCACGGAGTAATTTGATTTATTTTTTTTTTCTTCTTTTCTTACTTGTGGAGTTTTCAGCGTTGCTAAAACAAAATAAATACCCATGGAAAAAACCTGCCAGCGTGGGATGTGCTGGTGCTGGACCATTATGGATAAATCATATGTTTTATTTGGATCTCCACAAAAGGGCAGGAGACTTCAGTGGGGAAATGTTATAGCAAGAGCAGGATAAGGACATCTAATAAAAAAAAAGTATTGCAGATATTGAGAAAGTGTCACTGAGTTGCAGCTGCACCTTGCTGAAATGATTCTTTTAATTTGAAAACAAACCTCTGATGGTTTGGTAATAGCTTTTGGTATTTAACAGCACGGTGTGTTTGTAGGATTTTAAAAAGTCAAGCGCAAAAATGGAATTTTTTTTTAGTGTGTGGATTAACTTAAAATATATACTGTGTGCTTTATATGAAAATGCAAAAGAAATTTTAATTATAATCCACTTTTTACTTGTAGATTCATTAAACCATCACAATTAAAAATATCAGGAAATTAAACATTTTACAGCTATTCACCTTTCCTACTTTAACTTTCACGAGTACAATATGCACATAACGATTTTACAACAATAAAAAATTTGGATTCACGTTTGGATTGCAAGAGTTCAAACTCTTTCAGGTAGAATTTGTCCCCCAAAGCCTATAAATGTCTAAATTTGACTGCACTGCTCCCTGAAAGAGTAGTGAAGTCTTTTATGGAGTTCAGATGTGCTCTAATTTTGGAGGTTTTCCTTTCAGGAAGCTTGCCTTATGTAGATAGAACCTTATGAATCCAACTGTATATGTCTATAATTTGAATATTTAATTTAAATGTAGGTGTTGGAGCTGTCAGGAATGAATGTAATGTCCATATTCACCTGCTAATATTTGCTCTGAATCTAATAATAGCTTCATATAAAGAGAAAAAAAGAAATTCACATCTAAAATTATTTCAGTTTATGATCTTTTTGTGGCTCTGCTCCCAGGGCACAGGGACAGGAGCAGAGGGAACGGCCTCAGGCTGGGCCAGGGCAGGCTCAGCTTGGCCAGCAGCAGCAATTTGCCCATGGCAAGGGAGCTCAGGCCTTGGCAGGGGCTGCCCAGGGAGCTTTGCAGTGCCCAGCCCTGCAGGTGTCCCCTGCAGGTGGCACTGAGTGCTCTGGGCTGGGGACAAGGTGCCCATGGGGCACAGCTGGCACTGCATGGGCTGGCAGGGCTGGGCCAGCCTTGATGATTCTGTCACTGAGCCTTAAGAAAACCAAAGTGTTGTGATGAGGAAATTGTGAATAGTTTATAGAAGTGATTGATAGTGTTGTGGCAGTTCAGAGCTGTCGCGGTCCCTGTGTTTAAGTCGGTTACAGCAGACAAGAAAAGGCAGAATCTCCCTTTAGACCATCAATTCTTGAACTTCTCAGCCCCCTGAACTCCTTCTTGATCCTGTTTCCCTTCCTGTGTCTGGGTCATGGCTCCTGGCACTCTGCAATTTTAGGGTTCTAAATGTTCTTTTGTGTTGGCTGTTGAGCAGCTTTTTCTCACCTCTTGATTCGTTCTCTTCACCTCTTTTTGTTTTACAACTTAAAGTCACTTTAGGTGTGTATATAATTGAAAAAACAATCATACTTTTTATAATTATGGTGAGTTACCATCAGAAAAAGTGCTTTTAATTGGAGAGTGGAAAGTGTCCCTGCCCATGGAACTGGATGAGCTTTAATGTCCCTTCCAACCCAATCCATTTTGGGATTTTGGTGACAGAACCAACCCCTCGGTTCGTTGTCTTCACCTCTTTTTGTTTTGCAACTTAAAGTCTCTTTAAGGGTGTATATGATTGAATAAAACAATTGCACTTTTTATAATAATGGCAAGTTCCCATCAGAAAAAGTGCTTTTATTTGGAGCAGCCTGGGGTAATGGAAAGTGTCCCTGCCCATGGAACTGGATGAGCTTTAGTGTCCTTTCCAAGCCAGCCCATTTTGGGATTTTGGGACTGTCAGAGTGAGAGGAACCAGTTCCAAAGGAGACGTGAGGGATTTCTAATGAGCATTGTGTGCATATAAAGTTTACCTTTTCCGATGACAGAGTATATAAAGACATAAAATTGCTCCTTAAATGCAATAAAATCACAGCACAGATGAGTTCATGGGAAAGAAATCCATCGAGGGTTGTTAGATGGAAAGACACTGCCTTTGATGTAGGGAGGAATTAAAATTCAGAAGAAATGAACCTTTCACCAGGCAGAGCAGAGCCCTTTAACCACGGCGTTGCCACTGGGCCACAAGATTTAGTAGGGAAGTTTCCCTCAGAGTTTCATTTTATTGGAGTGTTTTTTGGTTTTTTTTTTTTTCACAATGGATTATTGAAGAAAAACAATCTCTCTGAATTTTAGAGAGAATTTTGACACCGAGGGATCCACACTGAGCTTGCTCACTGGCTTTGCGATGGTTTTCTCACCATCAATTCTGGTAGGAATTACTTGATGAACTGAGGCTGTAATTGCCTTTTAAGTGGCATTCTGACTGTGAAAAATGGTGTGTGAGCCAAGTGCAGCAGGATGCCCCAACCCAGGTCGTGATATGGAGCACCCCAGTTTCACCTGGAACCCTTTTTTGGCATTAAAAAGCTCTTTTCAGTCCTCTCTGCGAGCTCTGCGCTGTATTTTTGATGTCTGCCGCTCTAGCCAGGGTCTGAATTTTTCCTTTCTCGACTCCCTGCCTCTTATGTTTGTGCAGAAATCTTGTTTTAAGCCTGTTCTTTCTTGTAACACTTCCAGGTTGTGGAATATCCCTTTTTTCAGCCCGGACCCAGCTGTTTCCCATCGGAGAGGGAATGACTGGTTGTGTGGGGAGACTGGAATCTCCTCCTTCCCAAAGCCAACAGATGGCTTAAAGATACCTTTAACTGAGCCTTTGAGCACTCAGCAGTTGGTGATTTTGGAAAAAAAGGGTGTGTTTGAGGAAATTTGAAGCCTACTGTGCCACATAATTGTGCTCCAAACTGAAGTCTTGGGATTCAGGGTGCAGCTTTTCCTTCCCCCTTTTCTCCCATGCAGAAAAGGTGGAGGAGTCATAACAAATACAATTTCCTAAAACTGGTGGAAAATGGAAAGGGTTTGAATGGAAGTTCCTTGTTAAAAGGTGATTTGTGTGCAATGTTAAACTGCAGTTACTCAGGGTTCAGGTATAATTTCTTTATTCTATAAGCTGAGGAGGTTTATGGATAAACCAAGGCAAAAATATTCCATGGTATGGAGTTTAGTTTGGGATAGGAATGGGAGAGAGAGCAGCTTCTTAATCCAGAGGAAAACCTGGTACTGAAAGGTGAATATTGTGATTAATTTGGGTGCCCTCTAAATGTGCTGACCCCTGAGGGAGGCATCCTTAATCTTAGTTCAGCTTGAAACTTGGGTTACTTTCCTGAAGTAAAAATCATCTTGGAATGAAAAAATTAAATAATAATCAAGCAAGGATGTATATTATGAACTTCTCAGTCCCATAAAACATCTGCAGTTTACATTTCTTGTCCATGTGCCCAAGTATTTGTTTCTGGTGGTTTTTACCGTGTAGTGAAACACATGTAAAGATGTCCTTCCTTGGGCACTTCATGAAAAATTTCTTTTATGTTCTGATTTTCACTTCTTTTGAAAGCAAGCAAATACCTTTTGCCCTCTCTCAGATTTTTCTACCAGAGCTACCTTGAAGTTAAGGCTTCACACAAGATGTAACCAAAGGCAGAAGGTGGGAGGGGGGGAGAAGTACAAGGACTGAATTGTTTTAAAAATGCATTTTTTAAACGGAGGGAAATGATTGTTTCCATTCATCACAGCCTTTTCACATTTTTTTGTCATATCTGATTGATAGTGTCTAGAACAGAAGGGTGCACTCAAGCACTTTGCATAGGTAATTATTTCTGTATGTGGTTATTTCTGCTTGCTGCTTAATTAGAAATGGAGGAGTAGGGAGTAGGGAAGTGATTATCAGGAGCAGGGCAGGGATTGTCCCTCCGTGCTGGGGCCCCTCCAGGGCTGGGCCCAGCTCTGCTCCTGCAGGAGAGCCCTGGAGGGGCTGGAGCGTGGGCAGGGCAGGGAACGGAGCTGGGCAGGGGCTGGAGAATCCCTGAGGGAGCTGGGCAGGGGCTGGAGAATCCCTGAGGGAGCTGGGCAGGGGCTGGAGAATCCCTGAGGGAGCTGGGCAGGGGCTGGGGCTGGAGCAAAGGAGGCTCAGGGGCCCTTGTGGCTCTGCACAAGTCCCTGCCAGGAGGGCACAGCCGGGGGGGTCGGGCTCTGCTCCCAGGGCACAGGGACAGGAGCAGAGGGAACGGCCTCAGGCTGGGCCAGGGCAGGCTCAGCTTGGACAGCAGCAGCAATTTGCCCATGGCAAGGGAGCTCAGGCTGTGGAAACCCAGGGCACCAGGAATATTTCTGTGTCTGCTCAGGGGAGCACTGACTCTGACCCTTATCCATGGAGAAAGTTTCCCAGACTTCAACATAGACTGGAATCCACAAAAGTGTGAAATAGATTACAGAGAGCAGTGCAGGTGCATCACTTGGTGAGAAATTGAGGATTGGGGTTTTTAGTGTGTTGTGGATGGCAGCAAGATGGAGGGCACAGGGTGCCATCCTGGGTTTGTTGTTCATGCTTCTTCCTCCTTCTTCTCCGTGGGTTTGGGTGGCATTTTGTAATTGGGCAGAAAAGTCCCCATTGCAGCTCTGTGGGATCAGTTATTGGGTTAAAAGGGAAAATAATTCAGGTGTCAGTTCTTCATTGGAGAGTTCAGTCTTAAAAGTCCTTGTACCAAGAGATTGTTGGCCATTTTGTGCCTTCTGATGAAAAGCTGCTGAACTCACAGCAGTGAGACTGTTTTACTGATAAGAAATAATAAACACCTGAGTCTGAACATGAAACACCATCTCAAGTGCCTTCAATCCACACCCAGAGAAAGCCACAACTGGTACCCCCACCTCAGGCCTTGGCAGGGGCTGCCCAGGGAGCTTTGCAGTGCCCAGCCCTGCAGGTGTCCCCTGCAGGTGGCACTGAGTGCTCTGGGCATGGGGCACAGCTGGCACTCCATGGTCTTGAAACTCTTTTCCAGCCTCAGGGATTCTGGAACAAGAGCCAACACGAATGTTTTAAAATATTAGTAATTATTTTGTGATCTCCGTGTGCTTCAGCTCCTAACAGCCAAGTTAAGGCAGGTGCTGCCATTGCCCTTCCAGGTGCTTCGTGCCAGGTCCTCAGGGAGCCCCTGTCCAGGTGGACAACCATGGTCACCTGCAGGGTGGCAGCAGAGGTGACAGGAATTTGTCACCAGTGCTGGACACTGCAGTGCTGGCACTGAGGGGGAGTGGGTTTGTATTTTATTTGTGTTTTATAGGGTAAGCAGGGCTGTTTGTACACGTGGAATGTTCTCTTTGAATATTACGAAGCTGCACTGCTGAACACATCCTGAAGATTTAGAAACAAAATATCAAATCAGTTCTAATAACCTGCTCTGTTTTTTCTTCTTTTTTTTTTCTTTCTTCACAAAACCTCCTCCAACTTTAGCTTTTGTTGTGAAATTTTCTTCCAGGGGCCTGATAGCTGAATAATATTTATTGATTTTCGAAAGCCCTGAGAACAGAATTATATCTCAGCCCGCCTAATAAGATAATTCTTACCAAATTACTCCCTAATAATTCTGATTCTCAGTCCTCCCCCGCGATCCTCAGCCCTGCTCACACAGTCCCCAGCTGTGTTATCTGCCCCCAGTGCAGAAAATTAAGTCAATGTAAGAGTATACTCTGGTTTTTAAGGAGAGGTCACGAATAGCCTCCCTCCCCTCGGCAGCCGCCAGCGCTCTCATTATGCTTCATTTGTGCGCTGGGGGGACCCAGCTGGGCCCCCCGGCTGCTCTCATCAAGAGTTAATTTCTGCAGGAGGTGCTGCTGGCATGAACAAGTGCAGGAGGTTCTCTGGTGGTCCTGCCAAACAACGAGAGCTCTTAATTAGCAGCGATGTTCAATCAGGCTCCTTAACGCGCCGCGGCGCCGAGCGGGTCATGTTCCTTCAAAGGAGCCCCAGCACCCCGCCCAAATATTGGGTTTTTTATTTCAAATACAGCCTTGCTTTTCTGGAGGCAAGGCAAGGTGTGAGCTGTGCTGGAGAGCTGTCAGCACTGGGCTGAAAATCTGATTTTTCATGAAGGATGTGGGGGTTTTCTGCTCGGTGGGTTTGGAAGGGAAGGTGTTTTTCATCACAGCGCTGAATATGGAAATTTGTCAACTTTGTCTGGGGTGGGAGGGGTTGTCCTGGCCTCCAGTTGTTTTGTAGAACAATTTTTTGGCTGAAAAGCCAAAAGCAGAGGCTTTGCAGCGCATCCTTTCCTCTCCTTGGTTGTTAATGATGCACCAGGCACAATTCTGGGTCTTTGGAGGGGGTTTTGGGAGCTGCCGTGGAGGCCTTGAGTTGTGACAGAGCTCAGGATGTCGAGTGCAAGCTGAGGAATCCCTTTAAAAGTTACTAATTATTATATATGAATTACATATTAATTACTGTACAGAATTACCCGCCCAAATATTGGGTTTTTTATTTCAAATACAGCCTTGCTTTTCTGGAGGCAAGGCAAGGTGTGAGCTGTGCTGGAGAGCTGTCAGCACTGGGCTGAAAATCTGATTTTTCATGAAGGATGTGGGGGTTTCTGCTCAGTGGGATTTTGGGAATTTTCGTCGCGCTGAATATGGAAATCTGTAGACTTTGTATGGGTTGTCCTGGCCTCCAGTTATTTTGTAGAATAATTTTTTGGCTGAAAAGCCAAAAGCAGAGGCTTTGCAGTGCGTCCTTTCCTCTCCTTGGTTGTTAATGATGCACCAGGCACAATTCTGGGTCTTTGGAGGGGGTTTTGGGAGCTGCCATGGAGGCCCAGAGTTGTGACAGAGCTCAGGATGTCGAGTGCAAACCAAGGAATCCCTTTAAAAGTTACTAATTATTATATATGAATTACATAATAATTAATGTATATAAGACAGGTGCTAGAAGTATTTTGCAGGTTGAGGATAAATGGCAGGTGCACAAGAGCCCCAGAATAAACATTTTAGTGCTGCGTGGCCAACTCTCATTAAACAGGCCCAGGTTTTGAAAACAAGGCACAGCAAATGTCAGAATATCAGAAATGACAATTTTGAGCAAAATTGACCATTTGATCCGGTGAAATTGCTTATTTGCCCTTCTCAGTGGCAATCAGGAGTTGAAATCAGAGTAAATAAAAGCAGACAAAGTTAGGCCTGAGCCACATCCCAAACATTCCCAATTTTTTATGTTCAATATTTACATTTATATTGATTATTCCAGTTGATGGTCCTTCCTCTGTAAGGATTATGATTCGTTACTGGGGGTGGCATTTTCATTTTTTTTTAATTAATTCGTTTTCCATCTTTGTGTTAAAAACTGAAAACTGGCACATGATTGATGATTGCTCATTGCCAATAAAAAAGGAAAAAAAAAGCTGGGTCATATCTTAAGGTGCCAGTTTTACATTGAAAAGTATCTCATTTCTACCATCTAAAAATTTCATTTTTGTTTGATTCAATTGGAAATTGTGAATATGGGAAGAAAGTTTTGTTTGCTTTTTTAACTTTTCTGGGAAGTCTCTTTGAGAAGAGTCTTTGATTTGAAGGTATAAATGGTTGCTGTTTACTGTAGAATTTTTTTTTAGGTTTTGTTTTATTTTTTTATCTTAAAGCCTTGGGGGTTTAGGACACCTGTCTAAATTAGTGACCATCCAACTATTTAAACTAAGATAATTAATTTTTCATGTATTTCCAGTGCAGGTAGTTGCATATGGACAATCTAAATCCTCACTGGATCTGAAATAATTATTTTAAAAATGGGTTCCATCAAAATGAAGTGAAATTTTAATATGAACAGAAGAGTTGTAGGAAGAAAAGAGTTGATTGCCCCAAGCCCATTTTACAAGATCTTTTCCTTGGTGGGAAAAGCCCGGCCCAGAGTGGTTTCCTCTACTGGAGATGAGTAGATGAATAAGAGTTTATTTTATACGCCATTTTTACATTTTTTCTTCCATCTAATTACATCTGTTGAGAACAGGACCTTTAATAAATCACTAAAAGCAAGAATGAGTTCTATAAATAAATTATTATTTGAACGTAGAAAACATGACTTTTGATTTTTAGTTCTGTAGATAGGATTGAATCTACAGTATTTTTCTATTTATTTCATCATAAGATTTAAGAAAATCACAGGATTTTTCTTTTCACTTTTTTAAGATTTGTGTGAATAAGCAGATTTAAAGCAGACCAGGACATATCACTCAGGATTTCTTCTTCAGCAAAATTTGTAGATCCTTGTGCCCTTAAAATTATCATTTTGTCTAATAACACATCTTGATAAATTCAGATTCTGAAAGGCAAGGATTGGGAGGTGTAGGTGAAAATGAAAATAAATGAATAAATGGAAATAAATGAACTGAGGAACTTTGTAAATCTTTAAATTTAAGCCCTACAGGTTCATTTTGTTCACTCTCTTTTCCTAATTGTCACTGTAGGCCAGGACATGTGGGACAATTAGAATAGGACAAGAATTCCTAGTAAAATGCAGGATTTCAGATGCCAAGCCTAAAATCTGAAATTAGATTTAGTGGGAGGTGTAAGGAAGAAGATGGTGAATGTTGTAATGGTCAACTTCTAACCAAAAAAAGGGAAGGAGAAGAAAAAGAATAATCAGTAAGGTTCTCCTTATGATGTAAGATAAATAATATATTAAATTTGCATGTAATATTTCGTGACTGGACCTGTGTTGAGGTTTTTGACCACTTTTTGGTCTCAAGGTCTTGGAAAGTCTTTGAAGTCTTTCAGAAAAAGTTGTTCCTCGTTGGATTAACCTTTAAAAATCCAGGTGCACATTTCTCGATTTATTCTCTCAAACAAAGTGGGATTCTACATTTTTCAAGTGAGTGAGAATATTCCTTAAACCTAAGTGTATCCAGGCAAAGCTTCAGGCTGGAACATGCCCATTGCCACTTCTAAATGCAACCACAGTGCAGTTTTAGAGAGGCAGAAGGGAGCTGCACCTTGGCATTTAGCCAGGAACGTGGCATCGCTGTCCTGTAACACCGGCCACCAATTATTTCATCCAATAAAAACAGAATAATCTCTGTATTGCAATGCTCCTAGCAGGCTTCACAGGAAACCTTCACTGGATCATGCTGCGTGGCCAACTCTCATTAAACAGGCCCAAGTTTTGAAAACAAAGCACAGCAAATGTCAGAATATCAGAAATGACAATTTTGAGCAAAATTGACCATTTGATCCAGTGAAATTGCTTATTTGCCCTTCTCAGTGGCAATCGGGAGTTGAAATCAGAGTAAATAAAAGCAGACAAAGTTAGGCCTGAGCCACATCCCAAACATTCCCAATTTTTTATGTTCAATATTTACATTTACATTGATTATTCCAGTTGATGGTCCTTCTTCTGTAAGGGTTATGATTCATTACTGGGGGTGGCATTTTCATTTTTTTAAATTAATTCATTTATTTTCCATCTTTCTGTTAAAAACTGAAAACTGGCACATGATTGATGATTGCTCATTGCCAATAAAAAAGGAAAAAAAAAGCTGGGTCATATCTTAAGGTGCCAGTCAAAAATAATTAAAACTTCAAGGCCTAAATGGATCTTAGAGCTCTGCACAGAGATAAATTCTCTGTTCAATTCTCGTTGTAATTTCCCAGACTGGAGGGAGATTTGTGCATTTTTTTTTTTTTTTTTGCAGTGGCTGCACATGTTTTTTTCATCAGCACTTTGGGGCTGGGTTGTCTTGGAATGCACTTGAAATTTCTTGGGTGGCTGCAGATGGCCTCGGTCTCGTTTGCGTCACTATGAGCAGAAAAATCAAAATAATTCTTTGAAACTGGATTTGGTGAGCGTTGCACTTTAAACAGGAGGAAGTGCCCTGGAAGTTCCCTGCTTGAATTTTTTCAGCTTGAAAATTCTTCAGTATTTAATTACCAGCTGCCATCGAAGGGTGGGAATGCATGACAAGGCCAATCATTTATTTTGTGCCTGTGTATCATTAAATGAATATTTTAGGTTAAGCTGTTTTGCTGGAATCAGTCTTGGATCTGAGGTCTGGATGTTGTGTGGGGATCACCTCAGAACCTTCAGAGATTTCCTGTGCCCGTTCCTTTGGATTTTGGGGAGAACAAATGCGGCCATTTTAAGCCAGTGTTGCATGAGCAGTGGAATATTAGGTGGCCATGGGTGAAGAATGAAATTCTGGGTGACAGAGGCCTGGACATTTTAATTTCTGATTTTATTCCAACAGCACTTTCCATGTGGAGCAGGAGATGAGTTTGTGGGTAGGCACTTGATGCCTGTGGTTGTGGGAGAATGAGGGGTTTGCCATAAAACCTCTTCCTATAATAATTGTGCAGTCATTGGCACATCCTCTGCTCCATTCGTTCCTCTGGTGGCCCAGGGAATGGGACAAGCAATTCAGCCTCAGATCCTCCTGCTGTGTTCCCTGATTTTTAGAAATATTTCTTGCTGATCCTGATGCCTCAGGTTTGAGCTTTTCTATTTTTCACATTCTGTGCTGCTTTAGTGTGTGGGTCTGGGTTCATATTCTGGGATGGTGAGCTCTGTGCACAGAGCAGGGAGACAAAACAATTCCTGCTCCAGCTGGGCACCAAGGACAAATGATCCAAATCTCAGCCCCAGAGCACAAACCCCGTGGGCTGGAGAGAGAAAAACAAGCAGGGTGGGACTGCAGGGGCTAAAGCTGGGATGGGACAATGAACTGCAAGATGCAAATGGAGCAGAACTGATCCCAGGGACAGAGCCCGTGCCCGGCCGTGCATTTTGGGGCCATTTTGGTTCATCTTGGGTGCAGCCCTGGCTGGGCTCTGGTGCTGCCCAAGGTGCATCCATGGAGGAGATGCTTTGAATCAATCCCTGCTTTATTCTTTAGCTCTGCCCAGCCTCTGCTCTGGGGCAGCCTGCACAAGGCATCAGTCCGTGTCATTTGTGGGATTAGAAATAATAATTATAATAATTCCAGGACCTAAAGGGGCTCCAAGAAGGCTGGAGAGAGACAATTTAAAAGGAATGGAGTGACAGGACACAGGGAATGGCTTTGAACAGCTGGAGGGCAGTGTAAGATGGGATTTTGGGCAGGAATTGTTCCCTGGCAGGGTGGGCAGGGCTGGGATGGAATTCCCAGAGCAACTGGGGCTGCCCCTGGATCCCTGGCAGTGCCCAAGGCCAGGTTGGACACTGGGGACAGTGGGAGGTGTCCCTGCCATGGCAGGGGTGGCTCTGGGTGGGCTTTGAGGTCTCTTCCAACCCAAACCATTCCATAAATCCATGGTTTTTCCTGCTTTTATGGCATTGTCCCTGGGTGGATTTTGAAGTGCTTTGCCAGTAGTTGTCATTCAGCTTTCCAAGATCCCTTAGGAGCACCGTAAATCAATAGTAATGAAAAGTTTCCTCACACTCACAGGGGTGGAGAAATCCTGCACAATGATGATTTTTGCTTTGGATCCTCCAAAGGCACCCAAGAAAAATCGTGTATGGGAAGACCTCATTCAGTCAAAGGGCTGAACAGCAAAAAGTGACTTCTTAAATCAAATAAATTTTATCTTAGAGTAGTAGATTGGAACCAGATTGAACCATTCCTTGCATGCAGGCTTGAATCCCAGAATCCCAGAATGGTTTGGGTTGGGAGGGACCTCAGAGCCCACCCAGTACCACCCCTGCCATGGCAGGGACACCTCCCACTGTCCCAGTGTCCAACCTGGCCTTGGGCACTGCCAGGGATCCAGGGGCACATCCAAAACTATTAAAAAAGTGGGACTGGGATCCAAATTTTTTGTGTTATTCCCCTCTACTTTGAGTGACATTTTTCTAATCAAGTGCAAACTCATACTGATATCCTATTCAGCTTTCTGGGTTTTTTTTCTCTGTGATTAAAATAATAACTATACATATATATATATATATAATAATAGTGATATATAAAATATAAACAATAACAACAGTAATAACAATATATAATAACAACAATTATATATAAGTATAATAATTATATATAATATATTAATAACACTATATAATAACAATGAAGGATAACTTTATTTAATCTATATTATGTATTAATTATGAAATTTATTTATTTGTTTACTTACTTACTTACTTATTTCCTTACTTTTTCCTCTGCTTATCTAAGTGGTGTCTAGCTCTGCCATGGCCGTGCCATCCTGATGGGATAATCCCATCCCCAGCCCCATTCCTGGGATTCAGGAATGCCCTGCCAGGACTGCAGAGCTTGTGCAGCCCCAGAAACTTAATCCCAGTTTTTCTGGGCAAGGGGCAGCCCTGGAACAGCTGCATTCCATGAGACCTCGTGGCAAAGAGCCTTCAGAGAATGTTTTCACTGAGCTGCAGGACACCAGATCATTCCAATAAAGTCCAGGGGTGTTGGTCAGCCATGCAGGAACTTTATAATGTTATAATATTATACCAATGTGCCTTCTTTCAAGTCCTGCAGTTTGCAGTGTTAAACTGAATAATCAATTTGTTTTTTACAGTAGAAAATCTCATGGGATTTTATTGATGTGGGAGTGGCTTCGTTTTGACTAATTTCAATTTTGCAAATATTTATTTGTGGCCAGAGTGAGTTACTGAACACACATTTTGGTGTGTTCAGTATTACAAGCACCACTTGGACTTGGATATTCTTCTCAATGTCTGTTCTGCCTGGAAAGAAAATATATTTGCTTAATGAGCAGGGAAATAAAGCATTTTTCTGCTGTCACATCTTATATTTTATGATCTCATTTCTCAAATTCAGTCATGTTTTCTTTCTGGAAGTATCCTAAAAGCTAATGAATACAAGGAAATTCAATTAGAGGAACTCTTCAATAACAAAAATAAATGTTCATGTCCCAGGGAGAGATAGAATGTGATAAATAATCCAAGATGTATTTTATGTTAACTTCCAGGAAATTTTTTTGACAGTAGAGTTTAAAAATAGCATTTGAAATTGAGAGCTTGACAGTGCATTTCATGATTTTGGAAGCCACCTTGCCTTATGTGATACTGGAATCTAATAACGTAAATTGGAGTATTACATATAAGTTGGAACAATAATAAATTGAAATAATAATGTTATATTTAATTGGAATATTTTATTGGAACACAGAATTCGAGGGAAGATTTTTTTTTTTTTTTTTTACTACTAAAAAGATTCCATACCAGCTTTTAAAAATGGGCAGTCAAATACATAATTTATTTAAAAACAGAAATACACTAATAGGCAATAAGCAAATGTAAGTTGGCAATACCCAACCATTCCGTTGCTGCATTAAATGTGAAGGTTTTGGTTGATTAAAATAAATTGAAAGATTTAAAAATGTGGAGGTTTTGGTTGATTAAAAAAAACATTTAAAAAGGTGAAGGCTTTGGTTGAGTAAAAAAATAAAATTTTAAAAAATGTGAAGGTTTTGCAGATTAAAAAGTTAAATTTGGTTGATTAAAAAAATCAGATTTTTGTCTTTTGCTGTTGCTAAAGCACTGAGGATCTCCAGGCAGGATTTACATGAGCAGCCTGTAAATGTGTGGATTTCCAGGGGGAGAGCTCCACTCCTTTTGCTGCTCTTGGCTTGTGCCCCTTGGTGTCTCAGCTTCCAGCACCTGCAGAAGGAAAAGCCCCTGCATTGTGTTTGGGTTTCCCCCAGATGGAGGGAGGAATGATGAATCTGGCTCCATGTTCTCAGAAGGCTCATTTATTATTTTATGATACTATATTATATTAAAGAATACTAATCTATACTAAAGAATACAGAAAGGACACAGACAGAAGGCTGAAAAGATAATAATGAAAACTCCTGACTCTCTCCAGAGTCCTGACACAGCTTGGCCCTGATTGGCCAAAGAGTGAAAATAATTTACATTAATCCAATGGAACAATCACCTGTGGGTAAACAATCTCCAAACAGATTCCACATGAGCACAACACAGGAGAAGCAAATGAGATAATTGTTGTTTTCCTTTTCAGGAGAATCAAATGAGAT
>NC_135266.1:565680-568180 GCF_051311805.1 Agelaius phoeniceus | reverse complement strand
ATCGTTCTAATTGCAAAGCAGCCTTAATTTATTGCGCCTATATTGCTCCCTAATACTAACACGGTAATTATATGCTTCCATTAGCCCACTACACCCTATGGAAGCAGGAAAAAAAACGGGAAAAAGAAGATTAATTCCTCCACACGGTGTGTTTCTCCTGTGGCAGAGGTATGGATGGCTCACCGGGAAGAGAAGCTCAGGCAGCAGCTGGAAAAGCAACACCTTCCCCGGGCGTTTTCCTCCCAGCCACTTTATGAACTTTGTATTGCCAGGGTTTGTCCGTTTGGGCTTTGTTTGGGAAGCGTTTCCTCGTGCGCACAACCCTGCTTTGAGATCTCCACCTGCTGGAGAAATCCCTGCACGCAGGAAGGAGCTCCGGGCAAACCCCGGCTCCTCCGCGGCCAGACCCACTTCTCATCCTCCTCCTCCTCCTCTTCTTCCTCTTCTTCCTCCTCCTCGGCAGAGCTGCTCCGGCCGGGTAGGAAGCGGTGTTTCCCACCTGTCCCATTGTCCCACCTGTCCCATTGTCCCACCTTCCCCACCTGTCCCACTGCCCCACCTGTCCCGCCCATCCCACCTGCAGCTCTTCCCCTTCCCAGGTGCGTCCCTGGCACTTTGGGATGTGCTGCTCGGGGCAGGAGAGCTCCAAGCCCTCCTCAGGTCACTCTGGAGAAGAACACCAGCTGATGTTCCTGCTCTGGCAGCTCCTTGGGAGCCATCCCAATTTTCTTGCTCTGAAAAACCTGGGGAAGTGGGGGGAATTGGAGCTGGATGAGCTTTAAAGTCCCTTCCAGCCCAAATCATTCTGGGATTCTGGAATTCTGGAATTCTGGGAATCTGGGGTTTTGTGGTTCTGGAATTCTGGGATTCTGGGGTTCTGGGGTTTTGGGGTTCTGGAATTCTGGTATTCTGGGGTTCTGTGATTCTGGGATTTTGGGGTTCTGGGATTCTGGAATTTTGGGATTCTGGGATTTTGGGGTTCTGGGATTCTGGAATTTTGGGATTCTGGGGTTTTGAGATTCTGGAATTCTGGGGTTCCGGGGTTCTGGGATTATGAGACTCTGGGGTTCTGGAATTCTGGGATTCCGGAATTTTGGGATTCTGAATTCTGGGGTTCCGGGATTCTGGGATTCTGGGGTTTTGGGGTTCTGGGATTCTGGGGTCCTCAAACGATGCCATTTCTAACAGGAGGGAAAGCTGGGAGCCAGCACCTCTGTCCGAGCCTCTTCTCAAGGACTGGTCCTTCCCCTGAGGGGTGCCCTGAGGCTGCACGGACGGGAATGCCGCTGTCCCAAAGCACAGCTGGAGCTGAGCCCGGCCCAGAGCCCCGGGAATGCTCCGGGAATGCCCCGGGGATGCTGCTCCGGGAATGCTGCCCCGGGGATGCTGCCCCGGGCTGGCTCCCCCTGACCCCCAGCCAGGGCAGAAAGGCCGGGGCTGGGGCTGCTGTCAGCTCGGGAGGGGGGATCAGATCACCCCGGATCCCAGCCCAGCAGCTGCTGGAGCCTCTTCTCGTTAGGCAGAACCTTTGAGGGCGTCCCCAGCTCGGCAGCGCTCAGCTAAGCCCGTCTGAAGCTGAGGGTTTAAGCAGATGCCCCTCTCTCCCTAAGCCCGGGTTTAAGCCCCCTGAAGGGCTGCGGAGCTGCTGGGGGCGGGGGCAGCTGCAGGATCCTTTCCTTTCCTTTCCTTTCCTTTCCTTTCCTTTCCTTTCCTTTCCTTTCCTTTCCTTTCCTTTCCTTTCCTTTCCTTTCCTTTCCTTTCCTTTCCTTTCCTTTCCTTTCCTTTCCTTTCCTTTCCTTTCCCTTTCCCTTTCCCTTTCCCTTTCCCTTTCCCTTTCCCTTTCCCTTTCCCTTTCCCTTTCCCTTTCCCTTTCCCTTTCCCTTCCCCTTCCCCTTCCCTTTCCCTTTCCCTTTCCCTTTCCCTTCCCCTTCCCCTTCCCCTTCCCCTTCCCTTTCCCCTTTCCCCTTTCCCCTTTCCCCTTTCCCCTTTCCCCTTTCCCCTTTCCTTCCTTTCTCCCCTTTTCCTTTCCCCTTTCCCATCCCGCAGCCCCAGGACAAGCTCCCCAGCCCCGGGCACAGCTCCAGCCCCTGGCACAGAGCCCCGCTCGGTGCCAGCCGTGCCCGAGGGACGAGGAGCAGCTCCTTGGGCACCCCCAGAAATGTCCCCTCTGTGCCCCCCGGGGTCGGTGACAAGGGACAAGAACCGAGGCCACTCTTGCTTTGTGTCCCCCTCCAGGGACTGCCAGGAGGGGGAAAATCCCCCAGAGGTGGGGCCGAGCTGGAGAAAGGAGAGAAAGGAAAGGGAGAAGGGGGAAAGGAAAGGGGAAAGGAAAGGGGGAAAAGGGGAGAGGAGAAAGGGGAAAGGGGACAGGGAAGGGGAAAAGGGGGAAGGAAAAGGGAAAGGGGAAGAGGGGAGGGGGAGAAAGGAAAAGGGAGAAAAGGAGAAAGGGAAAAGGGAGAAAGGGGAAAAAGGGGAAAGGAAAGGGAAAAAGGGCAAAAGA